>NC_056620.1:23789152-23859152 GCF_018340385.1 Cyprinus carpio
ACAACTTTAAGAGAAAAGTCTTTCATTTCGAAACTCAACACGTCTGTATGCAGTAAATAAATAGAAATGCATCTTATCTTCAAATGCACTACTCTGAAAGAGTCTCTTCTGCTCAGCAAAGCTGCATTTATTCGATCAAAAATACTGTAAAAATAGTGAAATATTATTCTAATGTAAATCAGCTGTTTTCTATGTGAATCTCTGTTAAAGTGTAATTTATTTCTGTGATGCTCAGCTGTATTTTCAGCATCATTACTCCAGTCTTCAGTGTCACATGATCTTCAGAAATATTCTGATATGATGATTTATTGCACGAGAAACATTTTCTGATTATTATCAATGTTGAACACAGTTGTGCTGCACAATATTTTTGTGGAAACTGTGATACATTTTATTTTTCAGGATTCACAGATGAATAGAAGTTTGAAATTGGTTACATTAAAAATGTCTTTACTGACACTTTTGATCAATTTAATGATTCACTGATGAATAAAAGTATTGATTTCTTTTGTGAAATGTATGTGTGTGTATATATATAAATAAAAATAAAAAATAAAAAATAAAAAAAATAAACAAAATCAACAAAAAAACCAAAAAACTAAAACTAATAAAACAAAATAAAAAAAAAAAAAATAAAAACAAAAACAAAAAATCAAAATGTTTTTAAACATTCAATTGAATACTTATTTAATTTAAAATTAAAATCGAACAAAAATACTGATATTATATTGTAAAAAGCATTATTATTATTGTTAAGTGGTAAAATTATCAGATTATTATCAATTATCAAAGTTGAAAACTTTTTGAAAATTTTTTGTAGAAAATGTGATACATATATATATATACATATACATAGGACAAATAAACATATATATATATATATACATACATACACACACACACATATATACATACACAAGTCAACAAACAAATTAAATCAATAAATAAAATCAAACAAAAGAAAAGAAGACCATTTTGGTTTTAGGAGAACTGATGAAAGGTTTTGATCCTCTTCAGATGTGGACTGGTGTGTATAGTTTTGCAAACATCATGAAATGCAGATGCATTTAAAGCATCTAAAGAGACATTAAAGCCAATCTAATGAATGTTGACGCTGCCTCTCTGTTATTTCCCTCTGCAGCAGCGCGTCTCAGTGTCAGCGAGACGAGACGAAGGTACGAGCCACTGACAAACACCTCTCAGATAATGAGATGCAGGAGTCCAACGCCAGCGCAGCGGGAAAATCATGACAACTGAGTCAAACGAGCGCCGACGGACTGTCAGACGCAAACACACACACACACTCTTAAATATTCAAGACGGTCACACACACACAGACGCCTCCGAGAGTATTTACACAGCCAAGACGTGTTATGAAGCGCAGATTCTGTCAAACAAACACTGACAGCACTTCTGTGTGCTTTTACTGGTGTATAAAAACAAGACACGCAGGAAAACAGACCCAACCTACAGGAATATAAACTCAGTCATAATTCAAACCAGTAAACTTTGGTCAATCTTTAAAACACAGATTAAGATATCTGTAATGAACCCTGAGAGGTTCAGATCATTGTTTAGATGTAAATAAAAGGCTAAATACAATCTGCTCATCATATAAAATTATTGTATTTAAACCGCTCGATTCACATGGATTCGTTTTGCAACACATTTATGATCTTTTTGGAAGGAACAGAAACCTCTCAGGCTTCATTAAAAATAAAGGAACAGAAACCTCTCAGGCTTCATTAAAAATATCTTAATTTGTGATTAACAAAGTGTTAACGGTTCAGAACGACCTTAGGGTAAATCAGGGTTATTATCTTTAACTAAAACTAAAACTATAAAAAATAAAAACAGATTCTTTTTATTATTAAAAATTATATAAAAAATAAATATTAACCGAAATAAATTAAATACAAAAAGAAACTCTTAAAAAATAAATAAATAAATAAACAATACAAATACAATGAAAATAAATGTTAACCGAAATAAATTAAATACAAAAAATCTGTTTATCTTATTTTGGTTATTTTTATATTTTATATATATTTTTTTAATTATTTTATTTTATTTTATTTTTATTGGCTAGCAGCCAAACCAACATTTTCATTTAGTTCAAGTTGAAGTACTAAAATAACTAAATAAACTAAAAAAATAAATAAATAAATAAAAAAAATAAAATAAAAAAAAAAAACACTCCTAATAAAAAGGGCACAAAAAAAACTTTTTTTGAAAATTTATTCTAGCTCATTTCAAAGGCAACATTTCTTGTTTTCATTTAATTTAACCTGAAGTAATAAAATATCTGAAACTAATAACTAAAACAATTTATATGTCAAATTTATTAGAAACATTTAAAAAAAATATATATATATAGAGAGAGAGAGAGAGAGAGAGAGAGGGAGAGATAATAAAAACATAAAAGTACATACATTTCAACAAAAATTAAAATGAAAACATAAAATATATAAACAATACCCAATTCAAAATATTACCAAAAACTATAACAGTTTTTCAGTGACACTAAAACAACACTGGGGCGAGTACATGACGCCAGTACTTTTAATTTCGGGTGAACTGTCCCTTTAAGAGTTGCTGAAGTGAAACAGGAGAGAATAATGATTTTCAGACTTTGCTTGATGGGAAAATAATCTTTTGAAATATAAAAATGTGGTGCTGAATAAATAAGCTTCAGAGCAGACTGGAATGGAGCGGATGGAGAAATGGCTGGCAGGAAGCTCCAGGCTGTTTCTGTCCCTCAAGGCCACTCGCTGCGATTGGCTGAGCCTCAAAACCACAGCCAATCAGAAGCATGACTGGAATCATGAGCCAAAACTGTGGCGATGCTAAAAACCGGATCTGGATTCGTCCAGAGCGAGAGGAGCGACTCGAACAGTAACATTAACTTGCGCTTCGTGTCAGTGGCGCTGAGGATAAAAGCAGGAGGTGGAATCAAATCTAATAAACAGAGTCACGAAATGAAATTGATGCCGAATAACACGCGCTCTCTGAAAGATGTCAAAACAAGCATGAATAAAACAAGCATCAAGCAACTTAATAATGCATGTTGTAAGATGCAGTTGTCGATTCCCTGCTGCTCTTTATTGTTATGCATCCCAGCATGCTCTGCACCTCTGTGACGTCTGACAGCGACTAGTAAAGCTTTACAGTTTGGTCCGGAAGCTTCTGATGGGTTTCATGCACAAATAAACTTCCTCAGACAGTTTTCAATGCGATGTGAGCGCCAGGTGTTGGATTCTGACACTATTAATATACATTTATAAAATATGCTCTGCCTGCAGACTTCACTGAAACTGGCCCTTTGCTAAGCTCCGCCCCTCTCGGTTACTGTTGCTACTGCTGGATATTATTCTTACATGGGCTGGAATGAGATGTGACACTGTTTCTATTTAAAGAAATGGTTAAATTGTGTCATAAAATGATTTAAAAACCAAAGAATTTGTGAAAACGGTTTTTATTTTAATTTTAGAAACATTTTTATTACTTTTTTAAATATATTATGGAAGCTTGTTTCTACTGTGTAATCACAAAACAATAATAGTAATTTGAAATATGACACCGTTTCTCTGAAGAAATAGTTAAATTATAGTGTGCCATGATTTAAAACTGAAAAAAATTGTGAATCAGAATCAGTGTTAAATTAGTTTTTATTATTTGATGCTCTGTTTTCATTTTGTTTTTGGTTAAAGTTTTAGTAATTTAATTGTTTTTTTGTCTTTTTTTAAAATATATATTTATTTATTAAATATTATGGAAGATCATTTCCACCCTGGAATAAAATAAAAAGGTAATAGTGCCCTTTTATCTCACAATTCAGACTTTTTTCTGCCATGGAATAAAAAATAAAAAATAGAAATCTCACAATTCTGACTTTTCTACTCAAAAAAAAAATAAAAAAAAAGTTTGTATCTTGCAATTCTGATTTTATCTCTCTGAAAATAATAAATGTTAATAAAAATAAAAAAATATTCTTAAATAAAGAATAAATAAAAATTCTATAACTTCTAATTTGGAAATTAAAAAAAAAATCTAATAAATTCAGAATGCTAATTCTAAAAAAAGTGAATTGCAAGACAAAAAGTTGAGTATCTTATTTGTATTTTATTAAGTATTTTATTTTTGGTTACTTTAATTCATCAAGCTAAACTAAATGAAAATGAGAAATGTTGTCTTGACAACTCTATTTAATTTTATTTCATATCAACTTATCAACATTTTTTTCTCTTATGGCTTTGCTTTTATTTTCTCTATAATAACTCTGATTAAACACATTTTTTACAGTGAAAATGATACATGAATGGCTCTAAGATTATTTAAAGATGCATAAAAAAAAAATAATAATAATAATAATAAAAACCATCTCTGGGTATTACAAGCAACCCGGGAACTATACTTTTAGAAAGCTTTCAATGCAATTTTACGCAAATCATCAAAACACACAGAACCTTACATCAGAAAAAGAACAACATCCTGTCTGATAATATGACGGGCGGCAACGGTTGCTAAGGTAAGACTGGTGTAATTACAGGACAATCGGGAGCCAACAAGTCATATTAGCAACTAAAACATCTTACAGATATCCAAAAAGGGCTGCTTACCTCATTTATCTTTTCCAAAGTTAATGTACGGAATAACGAGAAGCAAAAGGAAAGATAAGGGAATATTTTAGTGTTGGTCATCTCAAACCACTATTCAACATGGAGGAGAAAACACAGTAAAGACAAGCAACTTTCACATGGAGGAAGGGACGAGGGAGTGAGAGCTGAACTCCACTTCTACCTGAACTCTAAAAACAATCTCTATCCATAATGAATCGAGCCCTCGGGGCGGCTCGCAACCCAACGGGCGTCTGGGCTGAAATATTCATTTCATTGAGATGTGAAGGATAAAGCGGTGAGGTTACGGTGAGAGGATGCACAAACACAGCTGCCCACGTCTCTCAGTCGCTTTAGACATTAACAAACAGCTCACGCGAGTCTGTCAGTGTGTGTGTGTGTGTGTGAGAAAATAATGCACATCACATCGTGGAGAAAACGGAGAGCTAAACCTTGTGCACTTAACGGGATTCAACAGAACTGGAGCGGTTTGATGATGACATGAGCTCATGGAGATAACACTGCAAACAATGCTCTCTCTTTGTTTTCCAGCATAAATATCTAAACATTCTTATATATATATATATATATATATATATATATTTACTTCAGAAGCAAAATGACTTCTAGTCAGACTTGTTTTTCCATAAAAATGATCGCTTTTAAGTGAGTTCATGCTTTAAAAAAAAATGTATTTGCCAGTGGGGTGAATTAAAACAATAAATAAATACAATTTTTCCTGTTTTGAGCATAATCTCGCTTCACATTTTTCAGAAAATGAGACAGTGTTTAAAGTCATAATTTGCTTCACGAGGAAATGTATCTTGATTTAAGAATATTTAGATATTTGTACAGGGAAAATACTTAAGTATTCTTAAATCAAGATACATTTACTTACGCAAAATGTCTTAATTAAGATATTAAGTCTTGTTTAGTTTATTCTTAAAATAAGAAAAATATCTGCCAATGGGGTCAGAAATTTTAATTTGTTTGCTTTTTGAATTAGGTTTATTTGTTCTTGTTTTAAGCATTAACTAACTTAATTTTAGAAAACAAGCAAATGTATCTTGGTTTGGATATTTGTACCAGAAGACAAGACAAAAATGCTATTTAAACCTTCTTAAATCAAGATACTTCTACTTGTGAAGCAAAATTATTTAGATATTAAGTCTTGATTTTTTTTTTTTTTAAATGCATCAAAATTAAATGAGTTTATGCTTAATACAATAATAAAAAATAAAAACAAATCTGTCAGTGGGTTAAAAAAAAATCAATAGTTTTCCCTGTGAATCAAGTTTATTTTTCTGATGCCTTTGCCAGATATTTTTTCTGGTTTTAAGAACAAATTCACTTATTTAAAAAAATAAATAAATAAATAAAAAATAATAATTTTAAAAATTAATTAATGCTATCTGAACATTGTTAAATTAAGATACATTTACTTTATATGCATAATGATTTAAGATATGAAAAATTTATCAAAATTAAACGAGTTTACGATTAAAACAAGATTAAAAATCTGTCAATGGGAGAAGAAAATAAATTTTGTTTTCCATTTGAATAATTTTTCCAACCCACTTGGATTTTTTTCAAGCATAAACTATGAAAATAAGACAACATTTTAGAACTTTTATAAAACAAAATAAAATATATTTCACATCAAAAAAAAATATATCTCAAAAAAAAAAAACAAACATGAGACTAAATTTAGTCTTGCTCTCAAAAAAATATTCATGCTCAAAACAAAAAAAAGAAAAATATCTGCTAATGGGGTCCAAAAAATAATCATGAATTCCCTTTGAAGTTTATTTCTCTGTTTCCCTTGATACAATTTGTTTCTTGTTTTAAGCATAAACTCTTTAAGGACTTAATAACGTAAGTCACTTTGCTACTTAGTTAATGTTTTGATTAAAGAATGTTTACATATTTGCACTAAAAAAATACTGAGCAAAAAGGTTTTTGCAGTGAATATCAATAGAATAGTTCAGCCAAAAATTTATAATTTGTCATTTCAAACCTGTGTGACTTTCAAATAGAGATGTTGAACAAAATGTCTCTGAAAAAAAAAAAGTGTCTAATTGTGTTGTATAGTGAACTGAAGCTTGCACATTCTGCTAAACATCTCCTTTCGTGTTTTACAGAAGTCAAGTTTGGAATGACATTAGGGTGAGCGTGTTTTTGCCTGTTGTGATTATATTCAATTATGACCTTTAAAAAAATAATATGCAAACTGCATGCAGTGACATACAAACATGTGATGAAACAAATGATGTTGAGAGTAAACTAAAAACAATTTGTGTCCCTGCAGCACAAAAGCAGTCATCAGTAGCACAGGTATATTTGTAGCAATAGACAACAATACATTGTATGAGTCACAATTATACATTTTTCTTTTATGACAAAAATCATTAGGATATTAAGTAAAGATCATGTTCATGAAGATATTTTGTAAATGTCCTACCATAAATATGTCAAAACTTAATTTTTGATTAGTAATATGCATTGCTAAGAACTTCATTTGAACAACTTTAAAGATGATTTTCTTAATATTTAGATTTTTTTGCTCCCTCAGATTCCAGATTTTCAAATAGTTGTATCTCAGACAAATATTGTCCTCCTAACAAACCATACATCAATGGAGAGATTATTTATTCAGCTTTCAGATGATGCATACATCTCAATTTCGAAAAATCGACCCTTATGACTGGTTTTGTGCTCCAGGGTCACAATTAAGCAAAAGAACGCACCTCGTATTCCTCTTTGAAGCCGTAACCCTCGGCACACTTCATCTGCGTGATGTGCTGGAGAAGATCAGCCACACGGATGGCCGGATGAAGCTGTCCCGTCTGATATGGGACATCCACCGCCTCGCGTTTCTTGTAGGAGTGAGTGTGCGACTGCACCAAGCTGCTGGTCTCGCTGTTCATGGTGTGGTTTTCGTCTGACGGGAAAAACGCAAGGGACAAACGGTCAGCAAACGCAGAAGAAAACTGCGGAGGATTGGATGAGCAGTAGGTTGACGACTACATGAAGAGATGAGCACAGAACAACACCAGGTGAGTCGAATCCAAAACATGTGCATAAAGAGAACGCCGGTAACATCAAAACAAAACCAAGCCGTCTGTTCTAGCTAAAGAAACTGGCTATCCGGTGTCAAAATGAGGTCGTACGAATGGTGAAATGGTGATGTCTGGATGTGGCACCTTCACGACAGGGTTGGGAACCAAAAGAAAGCACATTTGAGGATGCAGGTGAGTGAAGGGTGTCACACACACATACATCGCCAAAAAAAATAGAACACAACACTAGTTTCATCAGCAAAAAAACATTTTTAAAAGTCAGTTATTATATCTTCTGCTGTAGTGTGTCAGTAGGAAATATCAGTTTACATTTCCAAACATTCATTTAGTTATTCATTGTAATAATGCAGTGAGGTGTTTGTGCTGCACACAGAGATGTGATCTGATCATCATCAGTGTGTCTGGAGTCACATGAAGAAACAGAACAAACTGAGACAGACTCAATCCAGAAGAACTGTGTCTCCGAGACGCTTCAAGAAAGTTTTAGGCACTTGTGTAAAAATGCTGTAAAACGAGAATGCTGTCAGATTTTCTTTATCAATTAACTGAATGAAATCATCATTTGGGGGAGCATGCTCTGTGTTTAGAGCAGGTTTTGTCCTCGGTGCACTTGAGCAGAGTTTCTCAGGAGCTTTGCAGGAAGGTTTCTTGAAGCGTCTCGGAGACACAGTTCTTCTGGATCGAGTCTGTCTCAGTTTGTTCTGTTTCTTCATGTGACTCCAGACACACTGATGATGATCAGATCACATCTCTGTGTGCAGCACAAACACCTCACTGCATTATTACAGTTAATGTTTGGAAATGTAAACTGATATTTCCTACTGACACACTACAGCAAAAGATAGAAATAACTGATTTAAAACCATGTTTAAGCTGCTGAAAACACTAGTGTTCTAATCATTTTGGCCACCGCTGTGCTGTATGTATGAAGAGGGTGGCCACGGGTGACGCCATGCTAGCTAATGGGAGGCGAAATGCGACACAAGGCCATGCGAGAGAGGCGACACGGTTTGAGGGGAGAGGGGGGAGCGGATCCCACTGACAGTCACCCCCAAAAAACACAGGGCCGATTGGCAACTTACCATTAATGGGCACTTTTTTAGAGGATACATAACAGGTTAAATGTGAAGAAAGAAAACAGGAAGAGAGAGGAAAAAGGGTGTAAGCAACAAGATAGTTGAAGCAAGAGCAGCTACACATGAAGTCCAGAGACTATCTGAGGTTCTGACTGACTTACTCTGAACCGTCTGAGGTGTCAAAATGAAGGAATGAGACGAGGCCAAATCTGAACCTGCTCAACGCTTGGGTTCCTCAAGTACAAATCCCATTCAGGCCCTCCACCACTAACAAATAAAACTTTCTAAACAGATTTATATGAGCTCGGAAGTTACGTGATTCAAGCTGGCATTTCAAAGTTTATCATCGGTCAAGTGTTGAAATTTGTTTCAGTTTTGCAAATCGAAATGACATTGATCTCGCAATGTTGCACTTTACCTACAGATCTTGCTAAAATTTCCATTGTATAACTCTTAAATTTTTTGCATTGTTTTAATCACAGTTGAATGTTTATTCAACGTCATGGATCAACGCTGATTCAGTGTTGAATTTTGTATCAATTTCGCAAATCAAATTAACCATTTCCATGCAACGCTGTCTGAACATTTTACTTCTATATACTGTTGCCTGACTGGAACGTTTATATTATATTTATATCTATATACTGTATACTATATAAATATCTATATATATATATATTATATATATTTTATATAGATATATTAAAATATAATATCATAGATCTCATTAAAGATTTAATTTTGAATTTTAAGTACTTTGGTAATGCTTTTGCATTAAACAATCGTTTTTCAAAAATTTTTTTCAAACAATAACATACATTATTTCAACGCTTGCTCATGGGTGAATTGAATCAGTGTTGAATTTTGTATCAATTTTGCAAATCGAATTGACACTGATCTGGCTGAACTCTAACATTTTTGCATTAAATGCCAATGTTTTTCAACATTGATATAACAACTGACTTTATTTTAACCACATTTCAATGTTTATTCAACGTCATGGATCAATGCTGATTCAGTGTTGAATTTTGTTTCAATTTCACAAATCAAATCAACCGTTTCCTTGCAATGCAGTTGGAAAGTTTTACTTCTATATATATAGATCTTGTTAAAATTTTAATTCTGAATTAAGTACTTTGGTAATGCTTTTGCATTAAACATAATTGTTTTTCAATGTTGAAACAACAACATACATTATTTCAACGCTTGCTCGTGGGTGAATTGAATCAGTGTTGAATTTTGTATCAATTTTGCAAATCGAATTGACACTTATCTGGCTGAACTCTTAACATTTCTGCATTAAATGCGAATGTTTTTCAACATTGATATAACAACCGACTTTATTTCAACCATATTTCAATGGTTGATTCAGTGTTGAATTTTGTTTCAATTTTGCCAATCAAATAACGCAACGTTGTTTCAACGTCTTACTTTTCTTACAGATCTGGCTAAAATTTGAATGTTGAACTCTAAGGTTTTGGAATTGTTTTTCAACATTGAAACAACAATGACATTATTTAAACTCTGAAATTTTTTATTCAGTGTTATTGATCAAGGTTGATTTCCTTTAGATCTTGTTAAAATTTCAATGTCGAGTTCTAAACAATTTTTCAACGTTCAATTTTTCAATGCTAAATCAACAACTTGCATTATTTCAACGCCTATTCATGGGTGAATCAACATCAGGGATCAAGATTGAATCAGTGTTGAATTTTGTATCAATTTCGCAAATTGAATTAATGTTGATATTGCAACGTTGTTTCAATGTCTTAATTTCTTGTTGAAATGTATAAAACGTATTTTGTTAAACTTTTTAGAACTATTCAGAACTAAACGTTGCCAGCACATTACTGACATTATTTCAACCACATTTCAACATTTATACACAGGTGAATCAATTTCATGGATCAAAGTTGATTTTTTTTTGTTTTGTTTCAGTTTAATTTCAGTGTTGATTTCATTTACCTTTTTTCAACTATTTAGCCCTAATTAGTACAAAGTCATTATTTCAGTCTTCTTTTACTTGCAATCAAGTTATTCCAAACCTGTCTGTCTGACTTATTTGAGTGGAACACAATACATTAAAAGTCAATGGGGTCCAAAGTTGTTTAGTTCCCAACGTTCTTCTAAATATCTTCTTTAGTGTTCCACAGAAGAAAGAAATGAGCAAATGATGACTGAATTATATTTTTGGGGGGTTTCTTATTATGGTAAGAAAACAGAAGATTAATTCCTTCGTTAGTACGCATTCTTGTGTCTTTCGAATGAATGAATGGGAAAAATACTTCCTGAACCCAAGATATCATTTAGTATAGTGATTTGGAGCTGTATTTAGTTCATAGTTTAGCATTAAAATGGGTATAGCTCTAAAAACTGATTCTGATGTGCAAAATTTATTTTATAAAGACAAAATGTGTTTTAAATGCTATCGTGAGCATTAAGAGCACGTCTGAAGACACTGACAGAAATGACCATGGGTCGCTTTATATAGTAAAGAAAAATATAGTAAAAATTGTGAAATATTATTCTAATTTAAAATAGCAGTTTTCTATGTGAATATCTGTTAAACTGTAATTTATTTCTGTGATGTGCAGCTGTATTTTCAGCATCATTACTCCAGTCTTCAGTGTCACATGATCTTCAGAAATCATTCTAATATGCTGATTTGCTGCTCAAGAAACGTTTCTCAATAATTATCAATGTTGAAAACAGTTGTGCTGCACAATTTTTTGTGGAAACTGTGATACATTTTATTTTTCAGGATTCACAGATGAATGGAAAGTTCAAAAGAACAGCATTTATTTGAAATAGAAATTATAAATGTCTTTACTGTCACTTTTGATCAAATTAATGCATCATTGATAAATAAAAAGATTTTTTGTTTTCATAGTAATTTTAGTTAACGTTTTAGTAATTTTGTTGTGTTTTTGCAATTTTTATTGCTTTATTATTCACTTGCATTTCAGTTTTCAAGTTAAATTAATAGGAGAAATGTTGCGACTAGCTAAAATAAAATAAGTAAAAAAAAAATTATTGTAGTATACTTCAGTTGAAGTTTATTTTATTTTGAATAACACTTCAAGGATTTTTATGATGACTGAAATAAAACATTTTTAAAATATTTTATTTTAGTAAATTTAATATATTTCATGTCGATTTTCAGAATTATATTTTTATGTCTTTCAAATGTACGAATGGGAAAAATACTTTCTGAACCCAAGACATAATTTAGTATAGTGATTTGGAACTGTATTTAGTTCATAGTTTAGCATTAAAATGGGTATTGCTCTAAAAACTGGCATGTGCACAATTGATTTTATAAAGACAAAGTGTGTTTAAACGCTATCGTGAGCATAAAGAGCGCGTCTGCAGACACTGATGGAAATGACCATGGGTCGCTTTATTCGTTCGTGCCACACTGTCACTCCCCCCTCATCCGGTCCACATTATCTGTCCATGCACATGAGAGGGTCAGAGACATACGTGACGTCACACGCACGACACGGAATGCGTGATGGGATGGGTGTGAAGCCTCGGCTCGGGGAGGAATAAACCCTCAAGTCTCACACAGAAGAGAGAAAAGCAGGCAGGTATGAATGTGAGGAAGCGTCAGATCTACTTCCTGTCTGTCTCTCGTCAACACAAACAAGCTATTCTCAGGCGTGGTCATGTGTGGAAACAGAAACGGAGGTTTTCTCACCTAAGATTGCGGTCGGCACGAAGGGGTCTGCTCACGGCCGAGAGACGTGCAGAGGTTTACAGAGAAGAGAAAAAGCGGTTCACGTCCACACTGATCCAGACAAGTCAGTACTGCATTAGTCAGGAAGGTTAAACAGGTGACCACAGACAGAACTGGTTACGCACAGACCCCATGAAATGGTTTGACATAGCTGGTTAGCTACCTTGCCCATAGAAAAAGTTTGGGGTCGGTAATTTTTTTTACTTTTTTTATGTGCATTTTTTTAATCAAAAATACAGTAAAAATTGTGAAATATTATTCTAATGTAAATCAGCTGTTTTCAGTGTGAATATCTGTTAAACTGTAATTTATTTCTGTGATGCACAGCTGTATTTTCAGCATCATTACTCCAGTCTTCAGTGTCACATGATCTCCAGAAATCATTCTAATATGATAATTTGCTGCTCTAGAAACATTACTGATTATTATCAATGTTGAAAACAGTTGTGCTGCACAATATTTTTGTGGAAACGGTGATACCTTTTATTTTCCAGGTTCTAAAGACAGAAATCTTTTGAAACACTATAAAATGTCTTTACTGTCACTTTTGATCAATTTAATGCAGCCTTATTAAATAAAAGCAAAGATATTTTTGTATATTATAGTTTTAAATAATATTTTATATTAAAAAATTATGCATTTTTATATTTTCTGTTTTATTTAGAATTTTAGTATTTTTTTAGTATTTTACTGTTAATTTAGTATTAATTTTTATTTCAATTTTAGTTATTTTAGTACATCAAATAAATATTTAAGTTTTAATATTTTAGATAGCAGTTTTCATTTTTATTTTAGTTTGTTTAGTATATTTCAGTTGACGTTTATTTCATTTCAAGTAACTTTTTTTGGTATTTTTATGATAGCTAAAATAAAATAAGTTTTTATATTTATTCAGTTAAAGTTAATTTTTTGTCAAGTAATGCAAATGTTTGTTTTAATGGTTTTTATGATATCTGAAATAAAACAAGCTTTTAAAAATGTTAATTTAGCATATTTTAGATAAAGTTTATTTTATTGCAAGAAATAAAACATTGTTTTTGTTAACTAGAATAACCCTGAATAAAAGTAAACGTTTCCTAAAATTAAAAGAAATTAATCTTACTGACCCCAAACTTTTGAACGATATTATCTTCTAAAAGTGTATTTTTGTACTCTTTAGTGGTCTGTAGGATACAGATGAGCTCAGAGTTATAGATGTGAGTTAAAGGAACTCTCGTTGTGATTTCATGCGGTCTGAGCAAAGCACAGCAACAGACGAAAGCACAGCGGTCCGAGGCAGAACAGAGGAAGGCAGAGCTTTACCTGGATAGTAGGAGTTTGGCACAGCGGTGCTCAGTGTGTTAGTCTTCATGGTGAACGAAGACGGCGAGGAGACAGCTTTCAGAAGAAAAAAGCAGGCAAGATGTGATGAATACACAAATACAGAGTACATCTGAATTCTTAAAACAAACATTTCAAATGTGACTTACATTTCTGTATAAATCAAACATGTCACGATACAATTATTAAATGAGCTTTATTTGTATTTTGATGTTGTTAATCTCAAAAACTGTCAAATGAACAGCATGTGTGTTCCTTCTCTGCACCAGTGTTAATTTAAAATACTACTGATTATACTAAGTTTTTTATATATATATATTTTGAATTAGATTTTATTTTTATATCTTGTTTTCTTTTTTTATTTTATTTTTTTTGCCATTTTTATTGTCTATATATAGACAATAAAAATGGCAAAAAAATAAAATAATTTTTATAATAATTTATATATAAATTACCTTTCAGTTTTAGATTATTTAATTTGAGAATTTCCAGTATACAACTTAAATATATTAAAATCTTTTGTAAATATTTAGATTTTAAGTTTTAGTTTTAGTTTTAGTTGTTCTAGTATACTACTGATATATGTTTAAAGCTTCTATTAAAATACAGATAATATCTTGATTTAGATGTTCTTTTAATTAAAATTTTAGTAAAAAAAAAAAATGTAATTTTACTGTGCATTTTTCATCTTTTTAAAAACATATCCATATAGTTTTTATTAAGTTTTAGTTTTCAGTTTTAGATTATTTAGTTTTAGTTAAGTACACTATTAATATACTATTAAAGTTTGTTAAAACCTTTAACTAGATTTAAAAAATTTTTTTTTATAATATTATTATTATTTTGAAATATGTCTATATAGTGTTTAAAGATTATTTAATTCCGGTTATTTTAGTTTCTGACTACTGATACACTTAAAATTTGTAAATATTTTGAAGTAGATTTTATTTATTCATTCATTTTTTACGTTAAATTAATTTTTTTTTTCATTTAAATTTTAGTCAAAGTTTTAGTAATTTTGTAGTGTATTTGTAAATCATTTTTAATGTTTCTATATAATTATTATTTATTGAGCTGTAACCTTTTATTCTAGTTATTCTAGTACTTCAGCTTAAACTCATGAAAAGGAGAAAGCAGTGGTGTTTTACTACAGAGGTTCACGCTGGTTCTGTCAGCGTCTGTCAATCACAGACAGCAGGAGAGGGTCACGCTAAGAGCCCGTCTTTATTTATTTATCTGTCCCTGTTTGTGGCCACTTCACAGAGCCACACGTCCGTCACAGAAGCCGAGGGACGCAATATTAAACCACACTGTCATGTGATCAAAGAAGATGTGCTTGTACTCTGTATTTCAGGACGGCCGAGAGACTGTCTGTAAATCATGTCTCAATCAATCATAATAACGACTCTGTGAATCTGGGGATGCGGAAAATGTGGATGGAATTTACTTTTGATTTAATTCGGCAAAATTTGGATGAATAAACCAAGATTAGGGGTGAACACTTCATAGATCTGCGATACAGAATAGTGTCTGTGAATATTATGATAGAAATATATTACTACTGTAAATTATAAATGTCAAAATGTCAAAATTCTTGAAATCGCAATAAGTATAGTACAGTTTACTAATCATTATTTTTTTAATGAAATATCACACAATACAACATCTAATCTATATACTATATTCTCTGCAGCACATCACTTTCCAAACAAAAAAAAAAACAAATAAATAAATAAAATAAAATAAAGGGATTACATTGTCAAATATTATTTAAATTGTTAAAGTTTTATGCATTCATGCATTACCAACATTTATGATAATATATCTGTATTACATCATAAAACACAGAAACTGAATAAATGAATGATTTAATGAATAAATAAATAAAAACCACACAGAATTTCAAAAAAAAAAAAAAAAAAATTCATATAGGGCATAATTAAAATGTAATACATTTCAAAACTGTTAAAGTTTTTGTAATTATTAAAATTGTTATACATTTTTTAATTGTTATAGTCTTTAAAATTAATTGATTAGATTACAAAAATGCAATTAAACCATTAAAATGGAATCCAAATATCATTTATAAATAAATAAATACATAATTTCTTAGTAAATAAATACTAATTTTATAGGTCACTATTATTGTTTTAAAAATGTTATGATTTTTTTTAATGGTTAAAGTTTTATGAATCCAATTTATGAATTAAATTTAAATAATTAAACCATTAAAACGGAACCTAAAATTTTAAAACACAAAATTTCATGAAGTACTATTATTGTTAAAATATTTATGCATTTTTAAATTGTTAAAGTTTCATATATTCAATTGATTTGACATCCTTTTTTTTAGTAAAATTTAATTAAAGCATCAAAATGGAATAAATAAAATAAAAAAATAGGTCAATATTTGTCTGAGATACAACTATTTGAAAATCTGGAATCTGAGGGAGCAAAAAAATCTAAATATTGAGAAAATCATCTTTAAAGTTGTTCAAATGAAGTTCTTAGCAATGCATCTTACTAATCAAAAATTAAGTTTTGATATATATTTACAGTAGGAGATTTAACTAAATATCTTCATGGAAACCTGATCTTTACTTAATATCCTAATGATTTTTGTCATAAAAGAGAAATGTATAATTGTGACTCATACAATGTATTGTTGTCTATTGCTACAAATATACCTGTGCTACTGATGACTGCTTCTGTGCTGCAGGGACACATATAAATTGCATTAAATCACTTTAGGATACTTTAATTGACATGTCTGGAGTTTGCTCAGTACAGAAGAGAGTGTTTGCACAGACGAGGGTTTGTGTGGTTTCTGGTGGACTGTGGTGTGATGCTCAGAGACTCACAGCGTCCGTTGAGGTTGTGTGTGTCCATGAATGAAATGGCCTCGTCGCAGCTGGTGCCCTGCTCAGCGTAGCTCTTGTCCATGGAGTTCACCATCACCGTCATCTCCTGCCTCGTGCTGCTCAGCGTCTCCTTGCGCTTCTTCGCCAGTTTCTTCAGAAACACACACAAAGCACATTTCAGACCCAAGTCTCAGTCGCTCTTTAAAGTCTGCGTTACTTCAGGAAGTAGACGGTTACTTGGAGAAGCATGAGTCGTGACAGACTGTGTGGAGAGACTGGATCTGTGTAGAAATCAAACACACTGCTGCACATTGACACACGTCACAGTGTTTATCTTACGGCTGCATGATTTGGGGGTGAAAAAAATCACATTGGAATTTTTCCGGAAAAAAAAACTGCACAATTTAGCCAAACTTTTTGTGAGTGTGCATCTATCTAACTAATTACTGGTATTATTATTGCTAAATAAAAACATTAAACAGAACATTTCACTACAAAATAAGAGAGCATTAAGGGGAAAAAAAATAATAATCATTTTATTTTACAGAAAACTGTAAAAACAAAAACAAAAACAAAAAACCTACAGCTGCACAATTTACCCATTTTTGGTGATTTTATAATAATTTAACTAAATAGTTTCATTATTAATATTAATAATAATCAATACAAATACTAAACAAAAAATATTAATATTGTAAGATTTCATTATGAAATAAAAATCTAATTATAATAATACTTATTATTATTATTATTAAATAAATCTAATATTTTACAGAAAATAGTATAAAAAAAAATCCAGCTTCATAATTTAGCTTAACTTTTTTTGTGTCTTTATATCACAAAACGAATTATAATATTATTATTTAATTATAATGTTTAATTATAATTATAACAAATCATTATTATTATTAACAATAATAATATTACTAAATAAAAATAAGAAACAAAATAAGAAATATTACAATTGTAATTTCATTGTTATATTTCATTATAAATTAAAAAAAGACAAATATAAGATCGTTTACAAAAAATAAATTAAAAAATTAAAAAATTAAAAATACAGCAGCACAATTTAGCCAAAACTTTTGTGATTTTATATCAATATCACTAACTACTTTCATTATTATTATTATTATTATTATTAATATTAAAAAACAAAAATATTAAACAAAATAAGAAGTTGCTATTGTAATATTTCACTAAAAATTAAAACAATTACAGTAAAATTACAATACTACTACAAATACTACAAATAATATTTATGGCTGTAGTAATTTCCTAATTTCTTCAAATGTTAAATCGCGTAAAAGCACACAGTGTCACGCTTCATTGTAAAACATGCATTGCATACACTTACTTCATTACATCACAGCCTTTATGATCTGACAATCACACTGAGCCCTAACGCAATTTCAGTTTTATTTTGGTTTTAATTCAGTTTTAATCGTAAGCCCTGGTTTATCCCTCTTTTTATCAAAAAACACAAAAGCACCCATCACACCAGAAACCAGTACTGTCTCACATGAAACCAACGCCACATTTTCATCTTAATAAAATTAAACAGCAGACAGCAGCAGCGCTCCTGAGAGCGTCTGTCGCTCCGAACAGAACCGACGGATGGCCTCGGGCTTCAGGACAGACAGAGATCCGCTGCAGCTGCTCAAACACTCGTCTCGCTCTCCTCAGCTTTCATTAAGAGCGGCTTTGGTGATGATGACACTCAGTCAGGGGAGGCTGATGCAACATTAGTGTGTATTTGGGTTAACACTGCTCAGGTAACACTGAAAAACCTCTCTACTTAATCATACTAAAAAAAAATATAATATATATATATATGTGTGCGTGTGTGTGTGTGTCCCTGCAGCACAGAAGCAGTCATAAGTAGCACAGGTATATTTGTAGCAACAGCCGAAAAAACACTGTATGGCTCAAAATTATACATTTCTCTTTTATGACAAACATCATTAGGATATTAAGTAAAGATCATGTTCATGAAGATATTTAGTAAATCTCCTACTGTAAATATATCAAAACTTAATTTTTGATTAGTAAATATGCATTGCTAAGAATTCATTTGAACAACTTTAAAGATGATTTCTCAATATTTAGATTTTTTTTGCTCCCTCAGATTCCAGATTTTCAAATAGTTGTATCTCAGACAAATATTGTCCTCCTAACAAACCACACATCAATGGAGAGATGATTTATTCAGCTTTCAGATGATACATACATCTCAATTTTGAAAAATTGACACTTAAGACTGGTTTTTGTGCTCCACAGGTTTAAACATCCATTATATATACAGAGAGAGAGAGAGAGAGAGAGAATTATCATAACATCCATTATATATACAGAGAGAGAGAGAGAGAGAGAGAATTATCATATGCACATATAAAAATAAAAATCTAAATTAGCCTTTTTGTTTATTAAATACTGATTATAAAAATCTAAATTAGAATTTTTGCATATTAAATCCTGAATCATATATATAGAAGAGTGACAGATTTGCCTTAAAACTTTGATTCTGGCAAAGCTCTGCCCCTGGCACAACCTACAGAGCCGTAATCAAGGCACCTGGACGAGCGTCTGATAAACACTTCTGATACGAGCTTTAATGCAGCCATCTGCACGCGGTGGCAGTAAACGCTGAGACTCTCCAGAGCACTGTGTGTTTCGGGGGCCGCTGGCGGTTTAATGCGATCTGTGCTTCCTCTCGGGGTCTCAGGGGTCTGCTGGGGCCCGTCGTGTCTTTAATGGAAACCAGCGCAGCGACTCGATGGATCTGGCCGGCTTTAAGTGCTCTAAAACAGAGCGGCGATGCCTGGACAGACCTGAGCCGCACATTAAACATAAATAAATTAAGGTGAAGCCATTTCTCTGCTTCATCTGTTCATCTGCTGGAGGTCAGCGCAATACGAACTTACAAATGGAAAAAAGATGGATGCTTGCCATTAGAGAGCTTTGAGTAATACACGCATGTATCTCAGCCGTGCTTTCTGCAGAAACTATTCTGAAGTTCTTACATACTGTAGAAGTCAAGTTCTGGAGGTATTATTATTTTAGAAGTAGCATTATTTTTCTTGTGATAAAGTTGGTTATTAATTCCTTTTGGAAAATGATCTTCAACCAGTGTTTTTTTATTTTTTTTATTTTGTAAATAAAAGATTTTTAAAGCATGTTTTACAAGAAATACTATATTTTTTTATTTTAATTTCACATTTAATATTTTACATACTAAATATTAAATGCAATTATTATATAAAGATAACTTTTAAATTATATAATATATTTTACACAATATACATTTTAGTTTTTATGTATTAAATAAAATAATCATTATATAAAAATGTATTAACTCTTAAATTATCTACAATTTACAAACATGGGGAAAAAAAATGGTAATTTATTAGAAATTGGACATTTATTAGAAATTGTAAGAAATATTTTTTTTAATAAAATAAATTATGAAAACAATAATACAAAGATCATTGTAGTACATGAAAATACAATTTTAGTTTATCTGCTTCAGAATATCATGTTTAATTCAGTGTGTTATTTGCAATTTCTTTGAGATTATTTATGAAGTTCACTAGCAGTTTCTGAGTGAAAACTGTTTCAAAGTAAATCTACACAATTTTTTTCCACAGTACTGTAATCTCTGAGGAGATGATCTGCACACCTGGAGAAGCAACAATTCAAGTGTGCTTTTGGATGCATTTAAATGAAACTTAATGACCCGTGCAACCCTTTTAATGACGTTTTTTTTTTTTTTAATGGGAGCAAAAACTGCTGAAAAAGTGTGCTGTATTCCACCTGATGATGCTGATGCAACAGGAAGTGCTTGATTCTGATGTCATCAGTGTGTTACATCAGCTCACAGATGCTGAGCTGTTCAGAACCGACCGCAGCTCTGCTCCAGGAATAAAACTACAAAAACTCACTGAGATCTGGCCACTCACTGAGATCACTTATCAACACAACACTGGAGATCTGTGATATATATACAGCTAAATCTGCAAGAATGCTTCTACAAGTCATCACTAACCCTCATTTTTATTAATTTTTTAATCATATAATTTTTTAATCAACACAATTTTTTAACTTACATATATTATTTTATTTTTTAATTTTTTTGTTAACAGAAACCTGTAAATTTAAAGGGGTGTGTATATATATATATATATATATAAATATACAGTACAGACCAAAAGTTTGGAAACATTACTATTTTTAATGTTTTTGAAAGAAGTTTCTTCTGCTCATCAAGCCTGCATTTATTTGATCAAAAATACAGAAAAAAAAAGTAATATTGTGATATATTAGTACAATTTAAAAAAATTGTTTTTAAATTTATATACTTTAAATTATCATTTATTTCTGTGATGCAAATCTGAATTTTTAGGATCATTATCACATGATCCTTTAGAAATCATTCTAATATGATGATCATTATCAAAGTTGGAAACAGTTCTGCTGCTTAATATTTTTTCAGAACATGTGATACATTTTTAGGATACTTTGATGAATAAAAAGTAAAAAAAGCTATGTGTTTAAAATATAAATATTTTGTAATAACAATATACACTACTGGTCAGTAATTTGGGGTCAAGTATTTTTTTTTTTTCTCTTTTTTTTTTTTTTAAATAAAATCAATACTTTTATTCAGCAAGGATGTTTAAATTGATAAAAATGAGTGTATAGTAAAGAAAATATATTATTAGAATATATATTATTAGAATTTTTTTTTATTTTGAATAAATGCAGTTCTTTTTAACCTTTTATTTATCAAAGATATTAGACAGCAGAACTGTTTCCAACACTCATAATAAATCAGAATATTAGAATGATTTCTAAATGATTCATGTGATAGACTGGATGTTACATGTGACACTGAAGACTGGAGTAATGATGCTGAAAATTCAGCTTTGCATCACAAGGAATAAATTATTTTTTTAAAGTATTCAAATAGAAAACTATTATTTAAGTTGTAATAATATTTCACAATATTACTGTTTTTTTTCTGTATTTTTGATCAAATAAATGCAGGCTTGATGAGCAGAAGAGACTTCTTTCAAAAACATTAAAAATATTAATTTAACCAAACCTAAATAAATAACTAAACGAATAAATATCTGTATATATATATATATATTATATATATATATATATATACACACACCGCTTTAAATTTACAGGTTTCTGTTAACGCACTTTTGCAGTGTTGAGAATAATAATCAAAATGCGTGAACGCAAGAACCAATCAGCAGCATTTAAAATGAGATGCTGAGCAAAATAAATCTGTGCTGATTGAAGCATAGCAACGTTCGTTGTATAATGGCTATGAACAATATTTCCCATGATTTCAACTTACATGTAGAAGAGCGACACGCTACATATTGTATTTTGTATTTGTTGTATTTTTCTCTGTAGCTTATCCGAACAGAATCTGCCTGTATGCTAATGAGGGATATGCCTGATCCTTCAAACTCCAACCCTATGCTAATTTATTTTCCCAATTATTCTGATCTGATTTACTACAATGGGATTTCTGAGGTAATAACACTTCAAAGTGCAGAGATCGGGAGACTAAATCTCTGGTGTGACGCCGCGCAAACAACGGCTTGGGATTTACTGCGCCTTGTCATCATCTAAATTGGCATACATTTCAGACGCTCGTATCAGCAAAGATTTGTCTTGGAGCTGACATACTCACGCTGCACTTAAAAACAAATTAGAGTCTCTACAGAAAGCCCTGGAACATGACAGTAGCACAGCAATTACTGAGCCAAGCTCGCTTCCTCGTATCCAGTGGGTTCAGATACACTCGCACTCGCTAAACACTAACGACTCCGGCGACACACTCGGGTTAAAGACTGCAGCGCCAAGACAAAGCACTGCAAACAACAGAGTCCCGCCGCTAAACGATGCTAGCAGGGGCGTAGCCATCATTTCAGAATGTCAAATATAATACCAGTTTGCTCTTCAGGGCTTCTGCAAAGCAACCAAGTAAAGAGCATTTAAAGAATAGATTGCATGGAACACAATACTTCAACGTGGCCTCTAAGTGCAAATGTCTTGTAAAGCACAAAAACAAAACTACCAGCACAACTTCACAACTCAAAATTTCATAAATTTTTTTAAAAAAATAAAAAAAGGAAGCTTTAGGCTTGAAACGCTCTGCTGCAAACCACTAGAATATGGAAATAACTCAGAATTATTGTTTTCTAGTGCAGATGTCTAAAGATCCTTAAATCAGTGAAATTACAGAAGATTAGAATTCTTGTTTTCTAAAAAATGAGTTGGAAAATTTTATTTTTTTATATATTATATTATATTATATTATATTATATTATATTATATTATATTATATTATATTATATTATATTATATTATATTATATTAATTATATTATATTATATTAGTTATATTATATTTATATTATATATATTGCCAAATTACTTGAAGTGAACTGGCAAATATGTCAATAGAATAAGATGCAATAAACATAAAAAAAAAAATTACTTGAAGTGAACTGGCAAATATGTCAATAGAATAAGATGCAATAAACATTTAGTTAAATTTAGTTGAGTGTCATTTATGTTTAAGCGACTTGTATTTCTTTTTCAAGCTTTTTATAACTTTTTTTTTTTTAATGCATTCTGGCTGGTTTGTTCAAAAACAACAAAATATTGATTTTTAAAATGATCTTTATTCTAATTTATAGGGCATATCTGTAAAATAGCATACTTTATATGTAAAAAAAAAAAAAATCAGAAGGAAAAGATAAAGATATAATAATATATAAAAAAAAAAATCTAAACTTGGACAAAAATGGTCTTTGATCATGTCTAAATAGTATATATCCAAATGCATCTATATCCAAAATATATCCCCGTGAACACACTTATCCAATGAAAAAGCACAGGAAACAAAAGTATCATTTTCATCTACGTCCGTGAATGCTAATCACTGCAGCGTCCTGTAATGATGATGATGATGATGATGATGAGCGGAGGGTAAAAGTCTCTCCCAGACTCATCAACACAGAGTCCAAACTAATGTATTTGTGTTCCTCTGGATCCTCACATTGATCTGAAGCAGCAGGTGAGCGCTGAACCCGTGTTAACGGGCGGCCCTGAGCTAACGAAGCTTCCCGCCGCGGACGCCTCCCAATCCATCTTCTTGATTTAGTTGCGTTGCATATGGCAGCCGCTCCCCGCCGCCGCTCAACATTTCTGCCCAACGGGAAGCTAATCACTTAACTGTTTGTTTCAGATCGTCTGCCACACGAGTGAAACTTAATGATGTTGTCATCTAAAGTATAATCTGTAATGCGTGAGTTTAAAGGTCTATTGTGGGAGCGTCTGTACAGTAGTTTAACAGTGAATACTAGTCCTCATATGGGTTCATATTTATAATCTGATTTAAATAAATATAAGATAACAAACAGCAATACTATAATGGTTTGTGGATAAAAATTCTAAACTAAAGAGCAAGCGCATTTCTATTGAATACAGACTTGGTTTCCACTGAAGAATCAATGAAAACAATACCTACATTAAGGTTAAAAACATTTTTTTTTTTTTCAGTTTAATTTTATTTATTTTAATACATCAAGTTAAACTAAATGAAAATGAGAAATGTTGCCTTGGAATCTAGCTTAAATAAAATAAGCTACATTTTAAATATGTATTTTATTTTATTTCAAGTAATGTTTTTTCTTTTTTTTTTAGTTTTAGTTAATATAATAACCCTGATGTGAATGTATTTTCTTAGATTTAAATAAATAAATATATATATGTATTTATTTATTTATTTATAAAAAAAAATATGGTAACACTTTCCTTAAAGCCTTTATGTATAATGCACTATAAAGGGTTATTAAAGGGTATAATGCCTTATAATTATTTAATGTGCATACATTATATCTTGAAAGTAAATAATTATAACTGAATTTAAAATGCATAGTGTAAAAAGAACTGATAAGTGCTATAATGTATTAACTGTGGTTACAATTATTCACGAGATTGTACAATGCATTATAAGGTGCATTACAAGTAATAATAAATGCATTAAAACTAATGTACTTATAATGCATTATACATAAAGGCTTTAAGCAAAGTGTTACCAAACATATATTTATATTCTTAAAATATATATTCAAAAATAGATTAAAAAAGTAAGATAAAAAGTAAGAATTCAAAAATAATTCTGTTTAGATCTCGCAATTCTAAATTAATTAAACAGCAATACTATAATGGTTTGTGGATACAAATTCTAAACTAAAGAGCAAGCGCATTTCTGTTGAATACAGACTTGGTTTCCACTGAAGAATCAATGAAAACAATACCTACATTAAGGTTAAAAAACATTTTTTTGTTTGTTTAATTTTACTTATTTTAATACATTATGTTAACTAAATGAAAATTAGAAATTTTGCCTTGGAATCTAGCTGAAATAAAAATAAGATACATTTTAAATATGTATTTTATTTTATTTAAAGTAATGTTTTTTATATGGTTTAGTTAATATAATAACCCTGATGTGAATGTATTCTCTTAGATTTAAATTTAATATTTACCGGTCTAAATGAGGTAGACATAGCTAACAATCTCAGGTTAACACTTCTTACAGTGTATCACTGTTGCTTCATTTAAATACTACTAATATATCACACAAACACAACAACATATACTACTAATATATCACACAGTGATCATGATATATAGTTTGGAGACTGTCAGAGAATCGGTTTATGATCCAAACGCTACTAATATATTCGTTCTGGTTTCTATTTTTGCTGCTGACAAACTCATCACCCGTGGGTTTCTACTTTCACATGTGATCGGTATTTTGTGCTATTGTGTCTGCATTTTGTCAGACACTTGGTAACATGGGATTTCTGGAGCTACAACTGTTCTGCGTATCAGAATTGTCATATTTTCCATTACAAAGCAGGATTTGAAAAGAATGGAGTGATGTGGATGCATCGTCTGGTTATTTCATGGGCGTCTCAGCGCTGAAACCTGACAAAGCCTGAGACGTTCAGACTGTCGCTGTCGTTTATGCACCTGGGAGGGAAGGTGATTGAAACGCAGACAGGGAATTTGGCAACGGCGTGAACAGCCTATTTCCTTGCAAATGTCAGACTTACTGTAAAACTAAGAGCGAGCTGAGAAGAAATGGGAAATAAATGGAATTGTGTTACTGAGCGCATTCAATAAATGACCCAAAAATGTTCTGCACAAAGATCCAGAATCCAAATCAATGTACCAGCACATGCAGGAAAAGCAAGAAAACCAGTTAAACCAGTCTAAGGCTGGTCTGGTTGGATGGTGTTAGAAGGATTTGAAACCTACGAAACCTGTTTAGACTGGTTTAAGCTGTAATTAATTTCAGTACAGTATCTCAGAATCGTCTAAATACAGTAGAACAGTTTGTGCAATCACTGTTTAGCAACCACATAGCAACACCCTAGCAACCACCCAAACACTCCAGCAATCACAGAACACTTTAGCAACCACATAGCAACACACTAGCAACCACATATCAATATTCTAGCAATCACGGAACGCCTTAACACACTAGCAACGCCCTAGCAACCACAGAACATTCTATGCAATCACAGAACAACAATATTCTAGCAATCACGGAACGCCTTAGTAACCATCCAAACACCCTAGCAACTACAGAACAAGTTAGCAAACACCTGGAAAAACCCTAGCAACCACCAGAACACTTTAGCAACCACATAGGAACATCCTAGCAACCACCCAAACACTATAGTAACTACAGAACATCTTAACAACCACATAGCAACACCCTAGCAACCACCCAAAAACATTATCAAACACATAGCAACCACAGAACACTGTAGCAACCACACAGTGACACCCTAGTAACCACCCAAATACTCTAGCAACCACAACAACAATATAGCAACCACATAGCAACATCCTAGCAACCACAGAACACTTAAGCAACCACCCAAACACTCTAGCAACTACAGAACACCTTAACAACCATGTAGCAACACCCTAGCAACCGCCCAAAAACATTATCAAACACATAGCAACCCCTTAGCAACCACAGAACACTGTAGCAACCACACAGTGACACCCTAGTAACCACCCAAACACTCTAGCAACCACCAGAACACTTGCAACCACATAGCAACATCCTAGCAACCACAGAACACTTTAGCAACCACCCAAACACCAACTTAACATACAGAACACCTTTAACAACCACATAGCAACACCCTAGCAACCGCCCAAAAACATTATCAAACACATAGCAACCCCTTAGCAACCACAGAACACTGTAGCAACCACACAGTGACACCCTAGTAACCACCCAAATACTCTAGCAACCACCAGAACACTTTAGCAACCACATAGCAACATCCTAGCAACCACAGAACACTTAAGCAACCACCCAAACACTCTAGCAACTACCAGAACACCTTAACAACCACATAGCAACACCCTACCAACCCACCCAAAAACATTATCAAACAACATAGCACCCTTAGCAACCACAGAACACATGTAGCAACCACACAGTGACACCCTAGTAACCACACAAATACTCTAGCAACCACCAGAACACTTTAGCAACCACATAGCAACATCCTAGCAACCACAGAACACTTTAGCAACCACCCAAACACTCTAGCAACTACAGAACACCTTAACAACCATGTAGCAACACCCTAGCAAACACCCAAAAACATTATCAACCACATAGCAACACACTAGCAACCACAGAACACTGTAGCAACCACACAGTGACACCCTAGTAACCACCCAAACACTCTAGCAAACACCAGAACACTTGAACAACCACCAGAACACCTTAGCAACAAATAGCAACAATCTAGCAACCACTGGAACACTGTAGCAACCACACAGCAACACCCTAGCAACCATCAGAACACTGTAGCAACCACATAGCAACAGCCTATCATCATGGCATGAGTTTTGCATATGTAAACGCCACTCAGGAAAGTGGATTTGAATTCTGGATTTAACGAAGATCCAGAATCCGATCAATATACCAGCACATGCAGGAAAAGCAAGAAGACCAGTTAAACCAGTCTACGGCTGGTCTGGTTGAATGATTTTAGAGTTATTTGAAACCTCAGAACCTCCTTAGACTGGTTTAAGCTGTTTGTTTCAGTTCAGTCACACACAATCATGTAAATACAGCAGAATCGGTTTGTCTGATCTCTGTTGACGGTGTCTCTCCTCATGTTCACTCAGATGGAAATTCTGAACGAAATGAAACACAAGGTTCCTCCGCAGAGCGCTGCTGCCGGGCACGAGAATATGACACACGACAGATTGGCAGCACGCAGCAGCAGAGACGCCGCTATCAATCCTGACACAGGAAGTAGATGCTGAGCACAGCACCAACCGAGAGGAAACGCATCACTTCAGATGAGAGATTCATTATCAGGAAAATAAGAACACAATGCAAAACATCTTAACACTTTACCTAATTTGGTGCTCCCGGTCGAAATCACTGGGCTTTTGAAAATTGCTTGTAAATCTCTCATTATGCTATATTATCACCCAATTTCAATCTTTTTGTTAATGCTTTTTGTTATTAGCACAGGTTTTGTATTTCTTATTGGAACTTACTGATCATAGGCTCATTGATTTGAGCATAAAAAAGCCACATTCTTTGAAAATCTTTTCTCAAAAAATTAATCACATGATCACACACCATTAATTCCAAAGAAAAATAAATAAAAAAAAAAGAAAAAAAAAACCAAACCAAATTGAAAGAAAACAAGTTGATAAAAAGATTAAAACCAATATTTGGTAATAACACAGCATAAGGAAAAATGTATAAGTAATTTTTTGTAGGCCAGTTTGACTGGGAACACCACAAGTGTAACAAGGTGAGAAAAAAATGTAAAAGTTTTAGCCTAATATAAAATAAACTAGCATTTTCAAGAAAAAGAAAATCCTCTCGGGTTAAATGATCAGTACATGGCTTCATTTCTTCATGCAAATGACCCAGACATGTTCAAACCATTTCAATGAACTCCATGAGGTTCAGTTTTACACCGAGATGTTGAAGCTTAGTTTAGTTGAGGTTCATAAAACTAAAGTTTTACAAGATAATCTGACTTTATTCTTTTCAAATGGCCTCCGGCCATCTTAGGACAGAAGGAAGGACAACGCAAAGTACACAAGCACCTTCCCGCTGCGCTCTCAGTCGACGCGCGGCGATGATTCAGCGCTCATGCATATCTAATGCCGCTGGGCTACTTTAGTCACTGTCCCTGCAGACTCAATTCTCAGACCTTTCCATTTCTGTTTTCTCTCTTTATTTTTTTCAAACGTAACCAGAGACATTTTCTCTCTCTTTCCTTTCCATTTTTCCGGGCGTAAACACATCCATTTGAAGTCTAACCTGAACCCCTGCAGATAGAGCGAGTCTGCGCTGATAGACCTCGAAAAAAGGATCTTTTAAACACAAGTAAGTTTCTCTGTGTTTTCCAGTAGAGAAACATAAATAAAAGCCCCCGTTGTGCCACGGCGATGGCCCCGGGCCCCTGGAGAGCCGCGCGGAGATGTACCCTTGAGCAGAGCACTCTGTTCCAGCCAGCACCACATAAAACACAGAAAAGCCACTCTGTTCCTCATTTACAGATATAAATCTGGGTGTTTCGCTGACACTCACCTCTGGGTGATACGCAGCCGTGGCTCCACTAATGTGGGGAACGGAGCTCTAATTCTACAGAACGCTCGGTCTGATACGTCAGCAACAGTTGAAGACGTTTAGTGGGGAAAATTGCACTGATTTTATTTGCTCAATTTTACCATCTCTGCATTCGAGCTCTCCTCATGCAATTCTTACACAATTCAGTTTTAAGATGCTGGGTTAAAATAACAAGCTAAGGGAAATTAGATAAGAAGAAGTGAGATAGGTAATGTTCTGACTTTAATCATCTTTAAGGGGTTCAGTTAAACTAGTCCAAGTTTGGTCTGGTTGGATGATTTTAGAAGGATTTGAAACCTCAAAACATTCTTAGACTGGTTTAAACTTTATTTCAGTGCAGTCTTTCTAAACCATGTAAATGCAGTAGAAATGATTTCTCTAATCACTGTTTGGCAAGTACCTAGCAACCACCAGAATACACTAGAAACTGCCTAGCAACACCCTAGCAACCACCCTGAACACTCTAGCAACCACATAGCAACACCCTAAAAACCATCCAAACGCTCTAGCAACCACCAGAATAATTTACAAAGTACCTAGCAACACCATAGCAACCACCTGACACCATAACAACCACAAGATCACGTTTGGAACAGAATTGAAACACCCTGGCAACCACCAGAACACTTTTAGCAACCACAAGAACTCCTCATAACAACACCCTAGCAACCAACTGAACACCATAACAACCACCAAACACTTTAACAACCACATAGCAACACCCTAGCAACCACCTGTCACCATAAAAACAACAATAACACTTTAGGAACTGCACAGCAACACCCTAGCAACCACCAGAACACTTTTAGCAACCACAAGAACTCCTCATAACAACACCCTAGCAACCAACTGAACACCATGACCAAACACTCATAACAACACCCTAGCAACCAACACCATAAAAACATAACACTAGCCACAGCAACACCCTAGCAACCACCAGAACACTTTTAGCAACCACATAGCAACACCCTAGCAACAACCCGTCACCAAACACTTTACCAGAACACTTCAACCACAACCAAACTTTAGGAACTGCACAGCAACACCCTAGCAACCACCAGAACACTTTAGCTGCCACCAGAACTCATTATCAACCACATAGCAACACCCTAGCAACCACCTGAACACCATAATAACAACCAAACACTTCAGCAACACCCTAGCAACTACCTGAACCCCCAAACTTTAAAAACCAAATAACAACATCCTAACACTCTAACAACTATCAGGACAACCTCTAACAAACATATAGCAACACCCTGGCAACCACTTCGTATACTCTAGCAACCACCAGAACATCTTATCAACCACACAGCTACACCCTAGCAACCACGCCTTACACCCCATCATCATGACATGAGTTTGCATATGGAAACATCACTCACACTTACACCAGGACAGTGTTAAAACTATTTTACAGCATGCTGATGTAGATGTATATGATATATTGTATCATACAGGTATCTATAAGTGACTCTCTATTAAATTGTGGAGCTGCTCTTTGTTTGAGGCGTTTAAGCTCACAGTAGCGTGAGGTTTCTATTAGTATGTATGACTGATGATTTGAGCGGCATATTGAAATGAGCACTGAAGCCTGACATGAGCTGTCAGCGCGCCATCAAACGCACTTCCCGCAGATACAGAGGTCACCTGCACATTTTCACTCACAGACACTGACGTCTCAGACAAGCAAGTCTCCCAGCATGCTCTGCTCTTAAAGGAGCAGCTGTGGTGTTGCATACTGAAATGACGCCAGGCTGGGGTGGGGCTTTATAACCATTTTCTAATTCACTTCTATATGCTTATTATTTATTATATTTATATTCATAATTATAATTATAATTATCGTTAATGTTGTATTAATTATTAAAATTCCTGTTACATATATTATTTTATTATATTAATTAATTTGTATATATTTCTATATGCTTACTAAACAATACAGATAATGCAAAACAGCTGTACAGAGTGGTAGGCCTTAAATTCTATTGGCAGAAATAAATTCTATTCTACCTCATTTCTATATGTTTATTAGTTATTATATTTATATGAAGAATTAATTAATATTTTTTATTTTATTCTAATTGTATTATATTAATTACTTTCATTATTATATTATATTTCTATATGCTTATAAATAATGCAAATTGTCCCAAATCAGCATTTCAGAGTGGCAGGCTTTGTGTAAATTCTATGCTACTTAATTTCTATATGCTTACTATTTATAATATTTATAATGCAATTAAATTGAATAAAAACTACAATAATAGTTATTGTTATTCAATTTAATTATAATTATAATAAATAGTAAGCATATAGAAATTAAGTAGAATAGAATTTACTCAAAGCCTGCAATGCAAACTGTCTCAAATCAGTATTTTGGAGCAGCAGGCTTTAAGTAAACTACATATTGCAGAATAAAACTAGCAGAAAAAGTTTTCTTCATAGTAGAATTTGATTAAAGCATTACAGCTTGATCGAGCTTTTACAGTTTAACTCAATAATCAGATCAGACAGCGTTGAGTCCTTTTCTGTGAGAAACAAAGACATCAAGGCAGCACTTACATTTACAATTGATCATATTTTTGAGAGAAATATTTGTAATGCTGTGCTGGGTTTGCCCTTAATAAAGATGGAGAAAAAAGCTGGATTTGTCATTTTAATATGATGTGATATGTGTTTATGTGAATATGCTCTTCAGGCATGAAAGATCATATGACGTGGGGAAATATTAAGATGTAATGTATTGACAGTTTAATTAAACTGTTGCAGGTGAAGCTCAAACATCTGCTGCTCATCAGCCGACTGCAGCAGTACGAGCATCTGTCAGAAACACTTATATTAACTTATTATGGTGCGGCATCAATATTCAACAGGCGCTATAGAATAACTCAAATCCTACAGTATTCATGCATTAAAGTGTGCGACCCTCAGAGAACTGTCTGATGTTTTCCTGTGCATCAGTATCATCAGAACACCCTTGAAGGCCAGAACAACATCTCTGAGCGAGTGTAACTGCACATCAGCTACACTAATGGCATTATCACATCCATTAAACTATTAGCCGGCACTGTAACCTCTACTCTACTAAAACATCCACATACAAGATCTCTGTGAACCACACGCCACTCACACTGAGTCCCAACATGCTGCAAATAAATATTTCAAGGCTTTTACAAATGGAATAAATGTTTGTTGGCCTTTAGATAGTGTTTACTACATGCACTTTCTTTCTATTTCAAAACACTCTGATTCATAACGCAATGTTTCAAGGATGATTTTCATGGTACAATAAGTCAAAAAACACCAACTTTAATTCAATTAATTAATAATCGTTTAAAAAGTTAAAAGTTATAAAGAACTTATAAACTATGTAAATAAAAAATCAAATATAATAAACGAGTTAATATAATAATTAAAAATAGCAACATTATATAAGTCATAATACATATAATATATAGTTAATATTACATACTGCTTGATATGTATTTATAAATTAAATACATATTTTTAAATCTCAATAAATATTCAGATTCGACTTAAACACCCTAGCAACCACCCAGACTTGGCCTTAATGCCCTAGCAACCACCTACACTACACCTAAACACTCTAGCAACCAAATAAACCCCACTTAATCACCTTAGCAACCACCTTGACTCCAACTAAACACCCTAGCAACCACCTTGACTTCACCTAAATACTCTAGCAACCACCTACACTACACCTAAACACTCTAGCAACCACATAAACCCCCAAATCACCCTAGCAACCACATAAACCCTACTTAAATACCCTAGCAACCACCTAGTTCACCTAAACACCCTAACAACCACCTACAATACACCTAAACACCCTAGCAACCACATAAACCCCCTTAATCACCTTAGCAACCACCTCAACTCCAACTAAACACCCTAGCAACCACCTATCCTTCAATTAAACTGCCTAGCAACCACCTAGCCTACACCTAAACACCCTAACAACCACCTTAACCTAGACTTCACCCCCTTAATCACCTTAGCAACCACCTCAACTCCAACTAAACACCCTAGCAACCACCTAGTTCACATAAACACCCTAGCAACCACCTAGACTTCACTTAAATTCCCTAGCAACCACCTAGACTACACCTAAACACCCTAGCAACCACATAAACCCCACTTAATCGCCTTAGCAACCACCCATCTAAACTCCAACTAAATATCCATGCAACCACTTTGACTCCCCCTAAACACCCTAGCAACCACCTCGACTCCATCTGAACACCGTATCAACCACCTAGACTCCACCCTAGCAACCACATAGCAACTGTCAATCGCCCAGACCTCTGTAAGTTAATGGTGATGAGTTTTGCAGTAGTTTCTGCTTGCGCCGGTCGCTTCGTTCACAAGTTTGTGTAAGAGTTTAATGCTTCCTAAGCTTCAGTGATTCATCCCATCTCCTCTGGGAGGTTTTATGAGGATTTGCTGCCTCTGAATCCCCAGGAATGCCGCACGCACCCATTAATAGACGTTAATTAGACTCTAATTTAATTACGGAGTGTGATTGCTGTCAGTGACTCATTTCCAAACTTTCCTGTGCCGCCTCATCCGATCACATTACCATGTAAAGTAAACAGACTGCCTGATCGGTGGCTCTATTATCTGCATCAGAGAGCGACACCAGCGATTCTCAGCCACCGTACGACGGGGAAATCGACTCTCTCTGCTTCCTCTCTCCTCCGCAGCGCAGGAGTCCTCAGCTGAGACAAATGTGCATCTTCTTGTTACAATTAATTTGTTTCTTGTTCTGCGTGAGTCCTCGGTGAAGGATTTAATTAAGGCCTCCCGCTCGCTCAAACACCGAGTTAAACGGGCAGCTCTGGGAGAGAGAGAGAGAGAGGGACGAGCGGCAGGCACTTTCTACTGCACTTTCTCTCTCGTCTTTGAGAGAGATGCTTTATGTTGAGTCTTTATGTGACTGCAGGAGCTATCTGCAACTCTAAAACACTCAATTTATGGCAAAATACTTTTCCTCATTTTTAACATGATTAGTTTGTCTGTCCACGTTAAACGGGGAAAATGCTGATACGGCAAGATCACAGATAAAATCATGAGATTTAATTAACACAAGAAAATACCATTTCAGTTTTTCTACCTAAAACTTCCATGTTTAATTCAATATTACTGGTTTATTTGTATTATCTGTGACATTTATTAGCAATTTATGAGTCAAAATGGTTTCAAAGTAAATCTAAACTTTATTTTTTTGCAAATCTAATACCTCTTATTTTTTAAGTGTATGTCGAGCAGGATTTTAGAGCAGTAAGATTTTACCAGTGGTGTTTTGTTCAGTGCTACTGAAGTCTCTTAGATGCAATTTTAAACAAATATTTTACTAATGCATAATAAGACTAGTTTCAGTTGCAAATGAATGGTGCTTTTTACTGAATCAATTTTAATGATTCAGTGACTCATAAAGAAAAGTCTCTCTTTTGTTGGCTTCTGGCATGAATATGTAATCTGCAGAAATGTTCCCTGAATCTGTTCACAGAAAAGATTTAAACTAGTCTTATTACGCCTTATTAAAATTCATCTAAGAGACTTACATAGTGTTTGAGTATCATAATGAACAAACTGTCTCTTGTTGAACAAATCAGAGAATGAATCTGTTTTTCTGAACCGATTCAAAATATTCATAATCCAAATCTCCTCACATTGCATCTGAAAACAGACCTTTCCTGGCTAAATATGTTGTTTCCTTACTCTTATTCTTTAGGTAAGTCACTGGGGATAAAAGCGTCTGTTAAATGCATGAATGTAAATGTATACTGACAGATTTTGCACAAGACCAGATGGATGATAATGTAAATCCAGATCTGTGCTGTGAGTGTTCAGTCAGAGAGGAATATGCTGCAGTATCTGTCCAAATATAGTGAGAGTTATAAATGCAGGAGATCTTTGCCATATCGAGGGATTTGATCAACAGACTCCAGATCTGCTCCGCTCTTATTCTAATCCTGGCTGAGGCTCTGAATCCCCACACAAACACATTCCTCCATGAATGTCACGTCTGAAGCCCTGAAGAAATCCCCCAACGTGCAGAAACCAGATTAAATCTTATATTTGTCAGCGGAGTCCTCTAAAAATAAACTACAGTAATTCATGCCGCAGCAGCAACAAACTTTACTGAGTGGGAAACACTTTACAGTAAGCTTCCATTTGTTCACATTATCAAGAACTAACAATGAAAAAATATATATTAATCTTAGTTAATTTAAACAATTACTAATACACTGTAAAAAACATAAAATAAATAAAGATGCATGAGCATAAACTTATATTTCAGTGTCATTTTAAATAAATGACACTTGTTTTTGATATTTTGTATCTAATGACTGACATTCAGATTCAGATGTTCAGTCTTCAATCCAAGAATAACATATCTAAAAATTAACTATATAATTAACTAATTAATGCTAAATTCAACATTTACTAATATACTGTAAAAAAAAATTTAAGTTATAATAATATGGATTATTGAAGCATGTTTTACTAGAAAACATGTATTAGTTTTTCTATTTTAAACTTCATGTTTAATTCAATGTGTTACTTGCCATTTTTAGTTATTATTTGAGAAATTAACAATTTTGGAGTTTAAATTGTTTCTACAACATTTGTTTTCAATGCACATCATTAAAATCAAAAGCTGTATCTGTTAAGATACTGTAACAAATTTAAATATAAAGTTAACTAATGGGACCTTACTGTAAGTGATACAAATATTCCACATGTAAATTACATGTAGCTATTTGAATTATAAATGTATTTCATCAGATCAAGTGTCTCAAATATCTATAAACATGAACAATGACCAAACCAAAAAACTTTTGATTGCGTTTACAATAATTGACACTTGATTTGATATTTTGTATCTAATGACGTTTGTACATGTTTGAAGCATTTATTCCAACTTCTATATAATGAGATCACGTGTGTGTGTGTGTGTGTGTGTGTGTGTGTGTGTGTGTGTGTGTGTAACACATGATGATGATTAACATGCACTTAACAGACTCATGCAGAACTGAACAGAACAGAACACAACTGAGATAAACATGGAGGGAAAGGAACTAAAGCGATGAACCGGGGCTGATGTGTGGGTCGATGCACTAACACAGGCACCACATTCGCCTGCATTCGTGCGTTCGAGGGATCAGTTTGTTCCGATGGAAAAAGGCCCAGCATTCCCTTTGCCCATCAAACTACACTTCTGAGCTCTATAATGCAGTTTCTTAAGCTCTAAGGGAATTTCTCATCATCATCAGCGATCAGATCGGATCAGATCCTCCCCTTCAAACCGCAGCAGCAAAGAGAACCTCCTCCAGAGAGGAATTACCATATTTCCAGCGTTCGCTGTGATGAATGATTCAAAAAGCCGAGTTTAGCAATGCCAGGGTTTGGTTTGGTCTTAGCATTCATCATTAAAAGCACATAGCGGCTGCAGACGCGGGTCCAGCCGGGCTGCAGTTTGAAGGGAGGAAGGAAGGAAGTCACTGGGTTTGGAATCATGCATGGAATATCAAAAGAGGCGTGGAAGAGAAAGCACTGCAACTAGTTTTCACAAAGTGGTTACTTACAGGTAGTAAGTGTAGGAGTGATAGGATCTTCTGCCGAGTGGGGTGGAAGGGCAAAAAAGCAGTGGTGGAAGGGGTGGAGGGGGAATGAAAATGGAAGGAAAGAAAAAGTAAAAATATTAATGTCTGAAAATATAGAGAAAATGAACAAAACCTGATATGGTGACACACGTGACGAGTTAATTCAGTGACTGTGAATCTGTTCTTGCCTCTGTGCGTGTGTGTTATGTGAGGCGGAGCTGTGGGCGGAGCCTAAGGTGTGGGTGTGGCTGCTACTCATTAACATCTCATTAAGGGCGTTCTCAGACATCAGTGCAGACATCATAGTTAATTCAGTGCGAATGAAAATAAGGCTGTGAGGTATTCAAAAAATTAATTACTCTAATAATTCAAATTCTTAGGCTTATTTATTTATAAAACCAACATTTCAGCCATCAGCCTTTCTTAAGATATAAGGAATTATAACTGATACCTTGAAAAGGGCTGATGGCAGAAATGTTGGATTTGTACTTGAAATTACACTTGTTTTTTTACAATCATTTTTTGCAATCTCTTCGCACCTCAACAATTTGGTGTGTTTTTCGTTATTTTTTTGTTAATTGTAAATTGTTAATAATTTTTTTTTTTAAATGAATAATGCATTCACTTGCATAACAATGTCTTTACAAACGATTTATCCAAACTTATTCAGCTTGTGTTGAATGCAACATTTATATTCATTTTTTAAGTAAACAACTCATTTAATTATTAAATAAATAAACAAATTAAACAATCAAGTTACACAAAAATATATTGTGGTAATCTTGTAAATTATTAATTTAGTTTTTTGTACACATGCATCTACACTGTGTATCATTAATAAGACTGCACTGCTTTTTTCAAATTTATCTCAATTATTATTCTGCTTAGTATGTCAGAGTTTGACATTTTATCTCATATTTTTTAATGTCATAATTTTGATTATCTCATAATTCATATTTTATCTCATAATTATGACTTAGTACATCATAATCTCAATTTTCTTCAAACTCATAACTTCACATTTTTATGCCATCGTTTCAACTTTTGTTTCTCATAATTTACTTTTTATGTCATAATTATGACTTTTTATCTCATAATCATAATCTCATTTTGTAATTTTGACTTTCTCATAATTCCGAAAATGTTTTCAGGAGTCTTTGGTTTACTGAATTTGTCTAGAAACATTAATTTCAGGACAAAAATTAATGTTTGATCATCTAAATTATCTACATCGAACACAACAGTTCATCACACCTCATTCTTGAAAAAAATAACATTCTTACGTAAATAGTTGCACTGAAATGAATGCAACAGTGTATGCATAAATATTTGCATGAACACAAATTCATTTGGAGACTGCACTTCATAAGAATTTTCTAATTTTCTTAATGTTCATCTTGTGCTTTTTTAATGAGGCCTGAATTTTTCTAGAAAGATCTTTTCAATGTTTTGTCAAATATCGATCAATACTAGACCTCATTCATGAATCGCAAGCAGAAGTAATTCTGTGCAAACCTTCTGACACAAAAAGCGTGCATTTAATCGAATGAAATCATTTATGCAAGAACAATTTACACTAATTCATTCAGCTTGTGTTTCATTAATGAGACTGCACTTCAATCTCTCACAGCTTCATTTTCATTCGTCTAGTACAGGGTGAAGAGAGAGAGAGAGGACAGGACAGAGAGCAGTTAGAAACAGGCTGATTAGCTCTCGTTACAGGCAGAGGTAGCGAGTTTGGGCTCAGGTTTATAATTCTGCGACAAACACGAGCTGCGAAAGCAATTCTAGCGCCCTAAGTTTATTAGTTGTAGTGAACTCAGTCCTGACTCAATTACTGATGTCTGTGGATACGGATCTCATCAAATTACGCTGAGATTTAACATGCGATGCCAAGGTCATTATGCTAAAAACGGCCCGGGCGACGCATACAGACGATCTGACGGAAGTTGCCTCGTCAGCAAAATGAAGGCATCCCTCTCCAAATGTTTGGCCAGTTTGAGGCTCAACAGCAAAATCAATAGAGACAAATACCCTTATTCTGAGAAGGTAATGACTCTCATTAAAAACATATTTACTTGGCCCTGCCTTCAATTTACATCTGAAACCACTGAAAACATGCTCTGAATCTAAAGCAGAACTGGAGTGGGGCTGTTTGAACAAGGGTTTTTACTCCAGCTGAGGACGGATCTAATGTAAACTCGCGCTCTGGGCGTCTCTTTGAAAAAAAAGCGCCTTTCATCAATTTTTCTCTCTTATCTTGCTTTTCTTTCACTCTTTTCTGCACAAGATAAGCTTGGAAAATATTTGTGCTATTTCCCGTCGCCGGGTCATTAAAGCGAAGCCGTTTGTTTGAGAGCAGCGCGGGAAGAAAAAAATTAATATTTCATCAGGCAGCATCTATTGGTGCCACAAACCGTGTAATGGTGCTTATCAGAGCGATCAAATCAATTATTCTGTGTTCAGCTGACAAAAGGGTCTGTTTGAAAATTGAACAGAAAATCAGCATTGATTCATTTGACTTTCATGTGTTCATGAGCACACTGGATGGTACCATGACATGGAAAGTTTTCTAACCAGTACAGGAGCAATACAACAGCTCTCTGAAGCTGAAGTGAGTCATTTTATCCCACGCTCAAATACTTTCTCGTATTTTAATGTTCAAAGTCACTGTAAGTGAATCAGTGGCAGTTTGACACTTTCAAAACATTCTCGACCAATGACGTGAGTTTGGGGGCAGGGCTACCTGTTTGATTGACACACAGTGAGAGTGCAGTGCTGTATAAATTAATTTCAACTTTTCGTCTCATAATTATATGTCACTCTATGTAAGTTTTAAAGTCACAATTATGACTTTTTATCTCATAATGCCATAATGTCATCACAGTTTATTCAATTACTGCTAACATTGAAAAAAAGGATTCATTGAATTTACTCTTTTTTTTTTTTTAAGGTAAGTGGCTGCAATCAATTTATTTTAGCTACATTTAAATAAACAAATTTAGGTGACTAACTTTCAACATTTTTTAAAAAAGCTAAAATAAATTGTTTGCAACCACTTACCTTAAAAAATATATATCCTTTTCTTACATTTTAAAATAACTATATAACTTTTCTTACACTCACAAACTCACCTCATATTTTTGACTTTTCATGACGTAATTTTGACTTTCAATTGACTTTTTATTTCATTTTTGACTTTTCATTGATATATTTTTGATAATTTCACTTACTGTTTACTATGTCAACTTTTTCTTCATTAAAACTTTCATCATCTCACAATTTTGATTTAATTTCAACTTTTTTTATCTCATTACTGCTTCATGTCATTTTATGACTATTTTCATGATATTATGAAATTATAACACAACACCATTCACTTTAATTTTCATAAAAAAATTATTACTTAATGCCATGCATTTTAATTTTCATTTCAAAGTTTCAACCTTTCATCTCATAATTATGACTTTTTATGCTTAGTACATCATGTTTTACTTTTCATGTCATAATTTCAACTTTGTATCTTACAATAATAACTGTCACAATTACGACATTTTATCTCATAATTGATACTTTTATGTTACAATTATGACTTTAATCTTGTTACTTTTTGTCATATTAACAATTACTGTTTATTTTTGACTATTCATGTCATAATTTCGACTTTGTATCTCATTATTATGACTTTTTACAGCATAATTATTAACTGAAAATGATTTTTCCCACTTTGTCGTATCTTAATGTTCAGAGTCTTTATTAGCAAATCACTGGCCCTTTAAATCAACACTGATGCGTCCAGAACATTCTCAGCCAATGACTTGAGTTTGGGGGCGGGGCTATCTATGTGACTGACAGATGGTGGGAGTGCAGCGGTGCTTAAATGACACACTTCAGCTTTAAAGGAATTAAACACAATTTCATGTTAATCAGATTAAATATTGTTGAACAGAAGTGAAGCTCTCTTACCGTTTCTTCATGACCAGCACCACGCCGAGGAAGATGATGACGAAGAGTAGGATGCCAGCGATGACGCCAGCGATCTTCACCGTGTGATCCGTCTGTTTCTCGGGTTCCACGGCATCAGGCTTCCGGGTCGCAGCACCTGGAACAGGAAGTCCAGACAATCATTGCTGAAATGAGATCCACTCATGATAATCTCATGATGATGAGAGTCATGATAAAAACAACACATGAGGACAGACAGATTTATATGATTGTGCTTTTCGTTAATAAAACAGGTTAGTATTAGCAGATGGTGCATCATTGATTATATAAGCTTTGCTTGCAGAAAAGAAGAAAACACAACTGATAGCTCATTAAAACCTCAGCTGTTTCTCCTGCTGACTGCTGAATCTCATGTGTGTCTCCTCTGGAGTTTTGAGAAGAGGCCTCAAACTGTACTCAGATCAGACGAAACACTAAAGTATGCAATCAGAGATCTCAGTATGAACGCAAACATTTCTCACCACATACGCCAAAATCGAATAATCTCAGCTTTTAAGGAGTTTTAGAAAGAACAACTGAGACAAACGAATACATTTTTAGCTCATAATTTTTATTTTTTAAGCTGTTTAGACTTTTTATGTCATAATTGTGACTTTATTTCACAATATGACTTTTGTATGACTTTATTACCTGTCATAATTTCAACATTTTATTTCAGTGTCAACTTTTTATCTCATAATTTTTATGCCATATTTATTTAGATTTTTATGCCATGTTTAGACTTGTATGTTATAAGAAAATGTTGAAAAATATTATGTAACAAAGTCAATGCACAGCTCAGCTATTTATAAAACATTTTTTTTGTGAATTTAGACTAAAATTTAAGAAAGAATTAAGAAAGTTAATTGACTTTTTATTTCAATTGTCAATTTTTTATGCCATACTTTTTATTTCATTGTTACAATTTTTGTCACAATTACTATGTAAAAAGTCTAAATATGATATATAAATGTAGAAATTATGAGATAAAAAAACTTAATCAACTTTAACATTAAACATTTTTTCTAAAATTGCTTATGATAAATAAAGCTTTGATAAAAAGTCCTAATTGTTACAAAAAAAAGTCATAATTATGGCATGTGTCAAAATTATTGTATATTATTGAAATGTTACTATTTTTATATAATAATTTTATATAATACAAATATTTTGCCAATTTACGCCATAATTATAATGTTTTTGTCACAAATAGGACTTCTTATCTCAGCTTTCTTTTTTAATTGTGAGAAAAACATCAAAAACAAAGTAAATACTTTATTTTAACATAACTGAAAACTATAAGTCACAAAGCCATAAAGAGCAACATCTGAGCAATATCATTCTCTTCTGTTTGGCATCTAAATGGACTAAAAGCAGCTTTAGTTGCGGCACTGAGGAGGAATAGCGAGCGTACGAGAGGTCAGAGAGAAACAGAGCGAGCGCGTTTGCCTGTTTACTGTATAATGTGATGCATGTCGACCGTGTGCCCGATGAAATATCAATTTCCAGCACTAAATGAGAAGAAGATGAAAAATAGTGTGGACGGGACGCTCATTTGAGCCGGGCCGCGGATCGGTTCCTCCTGCCAGCTACGCATTTTCAATCAGGCCTGACAACATCCATCAGCCGGGCCTATGGGCTGCCGTTACCAAGGTGACAGATGAGCAGGTTACGCATTTGGGCTCCAGTTTCTGTTTTGCCGTAGGTGATTCCCAACAAACAACAACAAAAGAACTGCTTGCCAACAGATACTCACAAAACTATGGAAGCCCTTCAAAAAAAAAACAAAAAAAACCAATAATCACAAAAACATAATTAATACCTATAATCAAAAAAAATATCAAAATTATGACATACTATCAGAATTATGACTTTTACTGTCATAATTTAATTTTTTTTTGTCCAATTTCAACTCATGTTTTTTTATGCCATAATTATGACTTTTTATCTCATAATTTTGACTTGTCATATTCCAAACGTTTTTGTCACAGTTATGACTTAACTCAGAATTGACATTTCTGCCATAATTTCAACTTTTTATCCAATAATCATGACTTTATCTTGATGACTTTTTTATTTCATAATTCCCATTTTTTGGTCACAATTTCAACTCAATTAATCATAACATTACTTTATAACAAATATTACCTAATATCCCATACATAATACCTTACGTAATATAATATAATAATCATTATCTCAAAAACATCAACCTCATAACTCAAAAACTTTATATCTCATAATTATGCAATTTTTTTATCTTAAAATGAATCATCACTTTTTATTTCAATAACTTTTTTATAAATTATGATTTTTATGTCATAATTATTTTCAACATATCTCATTTCCATATCTCATAATTATGATTTTTATGCCATAATTGAGTCTCATTTCCACTTTTTGTCACATTTCAAATTATTTTATCTCATAATTATAATTTTTGTCAAAATTGAGTTTTCATCTTATAATTTCAATTTTTATATCATAATTTCAACTTTTTATCTCAAGTACTGCTTAGCATTTCAATTTTGACTTTATATCATATTTGCAACTTTTTATCTAAAGTACTAATTGCTACTAATACAAAATATACTTCTAATACTTAAAAATTTTGACTCTTCTAGCATATCTTATATAAAAAATATCGACTTAAATAAAAGTTCATTTAAAATAAATATAAATGCTGTTGCCTTATTCTGCAAATCATGAACTTAAAAAAAGTTCATTTAAAATAAATATAAATGCTGTTGCCTTATTCTGCAAATCATGAAAACGCAAGAGTTCTGGACAAAAAACAAAAATAGAAATTGAGTACAAATATTAGCATAAGCGCATACATCTCTCTAGGCTTTTGTTATTGTCATATTGCTCATTTGCATTCTGGAGTCTGAGTTTCTTCAGTATGGATGGAGGCGAGAGAGAGAGTTTGAAGACGGGCCGCAGGCTGCAGTGCGGGGTCGAGGAGGAGGACGAATATGGCATAAACAGCCTCGCTTCAGATGACCAGAGGTGAAACCATCACAGTCTCACTCACAAACAAACATGCAGACACTTAGAGGAACAGACTTAAATGCTGCACTGAATCCATGATCATGCACAATGATTCAGTAACGGGCTGAAGGGGCGAGTGATCCGAAGATGTGTTTATATAAGGTTTAATTAAAAACAAGCCAATTTTCTCTTTACCATTCGTCTGTGGAAAACATCACTTTAGCATTAAACATCCACAGTGAAATGATTGAAAGGTGTAATCCTGCATTTCACAGTGGCAGATGAGAGCGTCACCTGGGACTGTTCAACAAACAGTAAATATTGAAATGTAATTTTCTAGAGGGATGTGGTTGTCATGCAACGCAAACGCTGTGGTCTTTGGTTTCAGGTTTTCCGGGGTCATATTGATTCCTTCGACGGACATCAGCGCTGAATAAAAAAGAAGCTAATTTAGTGACTCCTACTCCAGTGTTTATTTTCCACAGTAAATGCATGGTTTCAGCGTACAGATTCAGCTAATGGAAAGTGACCTTCTACAGGAAGCAAACAGCAGGGATCAAATGAAGCTCATCAGACGGACGTAACCCTGAAAATCCTCAATTACCTTTTCAACCTGCATCCATTCAGGACTAAAACGAATCAACAAACACTACTTTACACAACAGTCACGGGTTGCACTAATACACATGGAAGAAATAAAAAAACAAACCAAAATTTCACCCAAAAAATGTAAATAAAAAATGTGAAAAATATATTTAGCAAAACAAAAAAACTAAAAAAAAAATAATAAAAATTATTATATTTAGCATAAGAACATTACGAATAGCGATTGAATTTTTTTTATTTACATTTTTGTTTGTTTATTTATTTATTATTTATTTAGGTCAATTTCATGTCAACGATTCTCATTACTCTCATTAAAATTTGTTTTTTGATAGCTTATTTATTTATTTAGGTCAATTTCATGTCAACGATTCTCATTACTCTCATTAAAACCATAAGGACAGCATAACAAATACTACCAGGCTATATTAATTGAAAAACTAAATATTATTTTCACATTATTGTAATAAAAATTTAATTAAAATGCTACATTTTTATGCAAATACAATCATTTTAAAAAAAATACGGTAATGACAATTTGTGCAAAATGCAACAATAAAAATGTCAAAATATTAAATTACATAAATATGAAATAATAAATATAATAATATAATTTCTTTCCTTTTTTAAATTTTGGAGTGAAATATGATCTGGACATGGCCAGAAAACAGGAAACAGGAAGGAAACAGGCATGGTTTAACACACACACACACACACACACACACAGCGAGGTGGATGGTGAAAGTTCTGACCTGTTAGTTGGCTGTCGCCGGCAGCGGGTGCGATACGCACATACGGCGTGGTGAGCTGAGTCACAATTATGGCAGCTAGAACAAGAGAAGAGATCCAGCCAAACATGCACAGAGAGAGAGAGACATGCTGAGGCATTATTACATCTGTAAGGATATTAATGCATAGCAGAGAGACAGACAGATGCTCATGAGCCGCCGACACAGACAGCATTTTACAACTCATTCTGCTGACATATTTAGTAATTTTGTTATATGCTTTTGTCATTTTTATTACCTTTTGTTCTTTTTACATGTTGCATTTTAGGTTTATTTTTTATTTGTTTTAGTTTATATTTACTTTAGTTTATATTTATTTACAGTTAGTCATTTTAATGCATTAACTTAAGCTTATTTCAGTTAGTTGCCAAGACAAATTTTCTGTTTTCTTTTTATATTTTATGTGTACTGTGTTAGGCTAATCAAGACTTGTCATAGCACTTACATTTTATTGCTCTTTTGTTGGTTTTGATTGGATAAATGCGTCTGCTAAATGACTAAATGTAAATATCCAAGTATGTCAAAAACTTTTTTTCCTCATAATTATGACTTGGTATGTTATAACTGACTTTTTAAAATCTCATAATTATATCTTAGTAGGTCATAATTTTGACCCTTTTCTCACATTTATGACTTTTTATCTCATAATTTTGTTTTTCTCAATTATGACTTTATCTCATAAATATTACTCAGCATGTCATAATTTTGACCTGTTTCTTACATTTATTACTTTTTATCTCATACAGTAATTCTGACTTTTTATCTCATAATTTGGTTTTTCTCAATTATGACTTTTTATCTCATAAATATTACTCAGCATGTCATAATTTTGACCCGTTTCTTACATTTATGACTTTTTATATCATAATTACAACTTTATCTCACAGTTGGGTTTTTTTTTTTTCATTTATGACTTTTTATCTCATAATTATATCTTAGTATGTCATAATTTTGACCCTTTCCCCACATTTTTGCCTTTTATCTCATAATTATGACTTTATATCATAATTAGGCTTTTTCTCAATGACGTTTTATCTCATAATTATTACTGTCATAATTTTGATGCTTTCCTCAGATTTATGCATTTATCTCATAAGTATGTCTTTTTATCTCATAATTTATATTTTTCTCAATTATGACTTTTTATAACATAATTTTGACTTAGGATGTCATAATTTTGACTTCTTTCTTGTAATTATGACTTTTATCTCATAATTTGGCTTTTCTCAATTATGACTTTTTATCTCATAAATATTACTTAGCATGTCATAATTTTGACCAGTTTCTTACATTTATAACGTTTTATCTCAAAATTATAACTTTATCTCACAATTGGGCTTTTCTTAATTATGACTTTATATCTCATAATTATATCTTAGTATGTCATAATTGAGACTATTTCCCCACATTTATGTCTTTTATCTCATAAATATTAATGTCATAATTTTGATGCTTTCCTCACATTTAGGCATTTATCTCATAAGTATGTCTTTTTATCTCATAATTTATCTTTTTCTCAATTATGACTTTTTATCTCATAATTTTGACTTAGTAGGTCATAATTTTGACTTATTTCTTGTAATTATGACTTTTATCTCATAATTTAACTTTTCCTCAATTGTGACTTTTTATCTTATCATTATGACTTTGTATATCAATTTCAGCTTTTTTCTTATAATTATGACTTTTTATCTAATAATTATGACCCAGTATGTTATAATTTAGATTTTTTTCTTATGATTTTAACTTTTAAATAATTATCTTTTATCTAATGTATTTTTGTTTTAGCTTTTATTTCAATTAACAACATTGTATTAATAGTTTTAGTTAATGTCTTATGTATTCTTTGCAAAAAAGTAATTGCCAGAATCTAAATTCAAAAACCACAAACTACCAAAACAAAAAAAATATCTAATTATAAACTGATTATTTTACCCAATATTTGTCTTTTCTGTTCATTTCTATGCTTATTTTTTTTAAGTATTGCATTGCTAGCTTAGCAACACTCTAATGTAAATCTCTAATGAGCAGATTTGCTGTCTATGTAGTGTTCCAAACCCTTCCTTTTGAGGGCATATTTCAGTTTCATAGAGCAGCGGCTCACAAGGGCTTTGGAAAAGAGCTTGAGAAAGACAGAAAGACTTTATTCACATGCTCAGTGAGTAATAACAGCTGGACATTGAAGGTCAGTGAATTACTGCATGAACATTTTTGACATGTATTTTGAAAACACTATAAATCTACCCTTCATGTGTGTTTATGAGACATTTATGGCCTATAGTGTTTAAAACCTGTCTGTATGTGTAATGAACGACAGGTATAGAGCGCAACTGCTGCCATAGTTCATGCAAAACCTATTTTAGTCAATGCATTTACATTTAAGACAAACAATAGAGGATTTTCTGCATCAGATGGGTTTGACGTTCATGATTGTTTTCAAAACTAAAGCCACAAACTCTCATTTGCATCGAACAGGCTTGACACCATTAGAGACGTGGCATGTAGACAGGAAAATAGATTATGTACCATCTGTGCTCAATTAAATCACAAACAGCAGCGAGAAAAGGCTCGAGCGTCACAAACCGCCACCCAAAGTCTTGTAACGGTCCACCAGAGGTCAGAAAACACAAAAACACCACCGCCGTACGTGAAGCCATCAGTTTCCATCGGAGTGATTCTCCATCTGTCGCGACATTAGATGATTCCCCTTAGAGCCGTCAGACTCTGCATCCAAACACGCTCGTCTGCATTTTAACGTCACATTTGTGATTGCGTTTTCAATGAGACAGAATGACAATGTGTTTTGTTCATTCTGATTAAACTACCGTCGATTTCAGATAATCAAAGGTTCGAGGAATTTTTAACTGATGCACCTCTGAATGATTCAGTGCGCTTTATTTATTTATAATTTTGTATTAAGAAATAAACAGAACATTAAGAATAGTAATGATTTTTTTCATTATGTTTTCATGACAATTAAAAACATTTTACCTTATATTATATTATTGTAATTCTGTTTTAGTTTTTTTTCTTTTTTTGTTTGTTTTTTGAAGATATAACTGAAATAACATTTAAATAAACCTAAATAAAAATTATTATAATTAATATTACCATGATATATAAATTTTTCGCTGATTTTTTTTTTATGCAAAATATAATTTTTTTTCTTATCATTTCTTTATTTATTTTTTATTAAGACAATTATGCCTATTTTTATGAACATTAAGAATAGTAATGTTTTTTGCACTGTGTAAAGATATAACTAAAATAGCACTGAAATAAGCAAAAATTTATGTTATTAATTTTAACAAATATTACCATGATGTAAAAAATAAAATTAAAACACGGTTGTTTTCACATTACAGTAAAAGAAAATGCAAAATATTTTTTCAAAATATAATTTATAATAAACAATTTATATAATACGTTTATAAATGTAAAATTGTGTATATAGTAATAATAATATACAATATATAATTAGTACATAAATAAATCTAAGTAGTGTAGTGAGAGCACTGGGAATTGATTATGTCATTTATTTTTTCAATCCTCTGATTGGTGGAGATTTCTTTGCAGAATTATGGGTATTTTATTTTATTTTATTTTATTTTTTTCACCAGGAATTCTGCTATTAAATGCAATTATCTAAAAATATCATATCGATTACCAACCACAGGGCTCTCAGTAGCTCTGTCTTTGTAAGTTACCACAAAAAAAATCAATTCACATCTGGAGGAAATGAAGGATTTTGACTTCGAGACTGTTGCGCTCTATATCTGCTATGATTTTAACATCTTGACTTGATCAGATGTGCCTGAAGTAAAGCTTATTTACTTACTACTGTCTGAAACGTTGACTGTTTGTCATAATGCATTGTGTTTCATAGAGTATATAGATATGTGAGAGATCAGTGTGCAGTGACTGGTTTCTGCAGATGAGCTGGAATCAGCGGCAGCGCTGTTCAGCTCTAGGGAACATGTTTCAATCAGTGCACTCGATTACTCTCACACAGACCCACCTTTAGTGGCCACGCGAACACAATCGATCTTAGTTTCCTGCGAGAGAGAGGGAGAGAGAGGGAGAGAGAGGGAGAGAGGAAAGCATTAGTTTTGTGTCACATGAGATGCAAACACATGAGCTTCCGTAATGGAAACAGCCGCTCACTTCTGATGAACCCATAAACACAACAAACTCTGAAACATGAGGGAAAAAGCTTCAGATTGCAGAGCTAAATTAATGAAGCATTTCACATAGTCTCATTTCCTCAGAACCATCACTTATTTTCACCTGTGATCTTGACAAAAATAATTTTTTTATGATATTGCTTACTGTATTTCTTGAAAATGTATAAAATTAAGTTTCAAGTACAAGTTTCAAAGCAGCTTTACAAAAAATCACGATGTTAATCTTAATATATTTTAACATCTTATACTATTTGCCGTGTTTCCATGTAAACATGCATAAAATTCCTTAAAACAAGATAAATTTATTTTAAAACCAGAATTTCACAAGAAAATAAGACTTGTTTTTCAGATAATATCTCTTTAGTTTAAGTTTATTTTTTGACCCTTGGTGAAATAGCTGTTATGTGAGAATCAGGGTTATGTTACCTGATAACTAATCCTTTAAAATAAATAAAATAAAATAAAATAAAATAAAATAAAATAAAATAAAATAAAATAAAATAAATAAAATAAAATAAAATCCAAACCATCACGACAAAATAAAATAAAATAAAATAAAATAAAATAAAATAAAATAAAAAATATAAAATAAAATAAAAAAATAAAAAATAAAATAAAATAAAATAAAATAAAATGCATATATTCATGTACTAAAACAACTAAAATTTAAATAAAACCAGCTAATAAACAATGATAAAATCACACAAAATTACTAAAATTAAATTACAAAAATACAAAAATAAAAAGTAGTTCTATGATACTAAAATAACACCAGTGAAATTTCTGCTTAACAAACCAACACAATAAAACAAATATACGTAACTGAAGATATATTCTCTGAAAACAAGGCTAATTATCTCATGTGATTCTGCTTCTCAAGTAAACTGATCTTGTTATTAGGGCTGTTTATACGCAGCCAGACAAGAGCTACTGATGGAGCAAATGAGCACAGACGTCCAGATAACACTGAATCTCAGCAGAGACGCTTCACGAGCTTCTGCTCCACAGAAACACTAATCTGCTGCCGAGTCTGAGCGTAAAACACACTGGAAGGAAAAGCAGCGCCTGCTGCTCAAGAAACACTCGACCGGCAGAACACTTTACTGGAAACGAGACGCTGAACGGCAGACGCTGCTGCTGTATAGATTTATCTGGTTGGGTTGCGTATATATATAATTAAACTTGTATAACCTGAACTTGGTTATATGTATATAGCTATATATATATATGCTATATAATATATATATATATATATATATATATATTATATATATATATAATATAATATATATATATATAATATATATATATATATATTAAATTAACTTGTATAACCTGAACTTATTTCAGCTACTGTAGCTTCGTAGGTAATATTTCTCACTTCTTGATCTCAGTTCTTGAATCTTGAATTTTTATTTAGTTTCATATGATGTACTAAAATAACTAAAACAAATGAAATGAAAATGAATAAAAACTAGCTTTAGACGTTTTAAACTAAATTTAGATGTTTAACCGTGGTAATTAAAATGACAAAAACACACAACAAAATTACTTAAAGTTTAACTAAAATTTAAATAAAAATAGGAAAATAAAAAATAGGTCAAATATAGGAGAAATTTATAAAATATAGGAAAAATGTAATTTTAATAAAATGTAAAATAACCCATAAATTCATATTCTTTAATAAGTAGCTGTATATGTTTGTATATAACACACACACACACACAAAAAAAAAAAAAAAAAATATATCATATATATAATATATAATATATATATATATAAATATAACACATATACACATATAATATATAAATATAAATTATTATATACTAAAAAAATGTTATAATATATGTTTTTTATTTATGTGAGTTTTATATATTCACAGGCAGAATGAATTCCTTTAATTTTAAAATGAAAACAAAAAAATACTAAAATAAAAGCTAATTGAAAATATTAAAATAACACTGTTGACTAATGAGCAATTAATTATATTAATACTATTATACTCATTATTGTGGCTGTAGATTTCAAAATACTGACTGATCTTTAAAAAAAATAAAATTACAAAAAAAATAAATAAATGTATATATATATACATAATTATATATGCGTGGTATCCGTATATTATATATATATATATATAATATCATATTATATTTATCAAGCACACTGGAAGAAAAACATTTAAATGATTATATAACATTTATACTATTATACTCATTATTGTGCAAATGACTCCAATAAAACCCTACAAAATGAGATATTTTAGAGCAAAATTAATACTATTATACTCATTATTGTGCAAATGACTCCAATAAAACCCTACAAAATGAGATATTTTAGAGCAAAGAAGATTTTCCTGCCATTTTATTGTTCCTTGATATTTGCGTGTTTTCCGTGACCGCTGTGACCCGTAACACGCTCTAAATCTCAGCGTGCCGTGATGTTTCTGCTGAGAAACACTGAAAGACCACGAGAGGTTTGATCTGAAGCAGGATTCCAGGAGCTCCTTTTCTCTAATAAACCTCGTTCTGGAGACACTTTACCTGACCTTACCACGAGTCTGCAGAGAGCAAACACCTCACACACACACTCACTCACACTTACTCTCACACATACACACTTACTCACACACACACACTCTCTCTCTTACATTCGCACTCTCACACACACACACACACACTCGCATTCACACACACACTGTCACTCACACTCACTCTCACACACACACACACACACACTCACTCTTACATTCGCACTCTCTCACACACAACACACACACACACACACACACACACACACACACACACACACACCACACTCGCATTCACACACACACTGTCACTCACACTCACTCTCACACACACACACACACACACTCACACACACACACTCTCCACTCTTACATTCGCACTCTCACACACACTCCACACCCCCACACATCACACCACACACCCCCACACACACACTCACACACTACACCACACACAACACACTCTCTCTCTTACATTCCTGCACTCACTCACACACACACACACACACACACACACACACACACACACCCAACATCACACACTCGCATTCACACACACACTGTCACTCACACTTACTCACACTCGACACACACACTTACTCACACACACACACTCTCTCCCACATTCGCACACTCACACACACACACACACACACACTCTCGTCATTCACACACGCCACTGGTCACACACACACACCACTCACACACACACACTCTGGGGACACACACACACACACCCACACACACTCACTCTTTCACCAAACACACACACACACACCACACTCACATTTGCTCACACACACTTTCGCATTTTGTCACTCCCTCCACACACACTTTTTTACACTCACACTGATTACTCTCACCAACACACACTTACTCACACACACACTCTCTCTCTTACATTCGCACTCTCACACACACACACACACACACACACACACACACTCGCATTCACACACTGTCACTCACACTCACTCTTACACACACACTCACTCACTCTCTCACAAACACACACACACACTCTTTCTTACATTTGCACTCACACACACACACTCACTCTCACACACACTCACTCACACTTACTCACACACACACTCTCTCTCACACACACACTCTCTCTCTTACATTCACATTCTCACACACACACACACACACACACACTCACTCACACACACACACACACGCTCTCTCTCTCACATACACACTCACACACACTCACGCACGCACTCACACACACACACGCACACACAAACGCACTGAAAAAAATAATCACTCACACACACACACACTCCCTGAGTTCTGTAACAGAGGAGCGTCTCCCTCTCCTGCACTGAAATAAAGGATCATCTTTTCATTAGGGTCAATTTGCATATAAAAAAGAGAGATGGCTGATAATTCTAATTTCCAGTTAGACTGAAGTGTTAATAATACATCCGTGAACAGCTGAAGCCCAGAGTCGAGCGCTTAATGCGACTCTGTCCTCACTTCACATTAACGCACCAGACTAGATATAGATAGATAGATAGATAGATAGATAGATAGATAAAAAAAATCTATATAAAAAAAAAAAAGATAGATAGATAGATAGACAGACAGATAGACAGAACAGACAGACAGATAGATAGACAGAATAGACAGGACAGATAGATAGACACCGCTACACATCACACAACACACACAAAGACAGACAGACACACACACACACACACAGACAGAGACAGACGGATGGACAGACAGACAGGCACGCACACACACACACACACACACATCACAGACAGACAGACCACACACACGACACACAGACAGGACAGACAGGATCAGACAGACAGATGAACAGACACACACACACAACACACCACACACACCACAGACAGATAGCATCACAGATCAGGACACAAGACACACCACACAGAAAGACACACACACACACAGACAGACAAGACAGATAGACAGAATAGACAGATAGACAGATAGACAGAACACACACACACACACACACAGACAGAATGCAGACCAGACAGACCACACACACACACACACAGACAGACAGACAGATAGACAGATATGACAGATAGACAATAGACAGACACACACACACACACACAGGCAGACTAGACAGGCAGACAGGGGCATTTACACAACACACACACACACAGACAGACAAATGAACACACCACACACACAAACACAACAGACAGACACACCACACACACACACACACAGACATGACAGACAGATAGACAGATAGACAGACACACACACACACACACACCACAGACAGAGACAGACACACACACACACAGAAACAGACAGACAGATCAATTTCACCAAGATAGACAGACACAGACACACACACACACACACACACACACAGACAGACATGACCACACACGACACACAACAGATAGACTAGACAGATAGACAGATAGACAGATAGACAGATAGACCGACACACACACACACACACACACACACACACACACACACACACACACACACACACAGACAGACAGATATAGATTTGGTGTTTACCAATGTGATACCATGTTATTTTTTGTTTTAAAAGTATTTTTCATTGCTAATGTATGAATATAATCATCAAACATTCCAAAAAGTAACTTGGTATAACTACTATTATTACCAATTATATTATTTAGATTTTTCAAAGTACCATGGAATTTTTTTGATTTTTATAAAGATAGACCAGTTAGTTATATATAATACAATTCTTACGTATAGTTGATAATTTATTAAACCCATATTTTATAGTTTTTATTTTTTAACGTTTTTGCACATTTTTACTAAGGAAGTTCCATTGTTTACAAACCAAAAAAATTAAAAATAATAATAAAAAATAAAATAAAAAAAATTAATGTAAAAAATTATTTAAAACAAATACAATGATATAATAATAATAATGATAATAATAAATTAAGGATTCATAAATTAATTAATAATAATGAATAATAATAAATATTAATCAATTAATAAAGATTGTTATTATTATTATGAACACTAATTTATTATCAATATTAATTCTTAAACCTGTGTGTCTGGAGGGTGTATCGGGTCTGTTCTGACTACATGTGTTTTCTTAAAATGAATAAATATGTTTTTAGAGAAGATCATTTATTAATAAGCATCAATGAAGAATCAAAAGCTCTGCAGATTCTCCACATTCAGCCGCTTGTGATCGTTTGTTAAACGTTTTCACTTCCTTCAGCTGTTAGTTTTCTCAGCTGCTTACACACAGAATCTCTCCTTGTCACACAGTTTCTGAAAGCTGATGCTCAAACAGAAGAAACACACACCAAATCTACAAAACCATACACTAATCATCAGACTTTGACTCAGCCTTTTCAGTTTCATAAAACACAACACACAGTTCTCTCTGTAACACACACACATCTAACAGGAATTAATATTATGGCAAAGGTGTTTGCAAATGTTTGCTTGTGAGATGTGTTTGTGATATTTTGAATGCAGTGCTTTATTTTGCAAGAGATGAGAGGCGTTTAGCATTTTGTGTGAAAAACTATAATAAACCCTCGTCCAGATCGACCATGTTTTGAAAATGTGTGCAAGCAGCTGAAAAAAAAAACTATAATAAACCCTCGTCCAGATCGTCCAGATGTTCCTTCAACACAAGCACAGAAAACATGACTCTAAACCCGCTAATAAGCGTCTGAAAACAGCAGGCCATGGTCTGACCTCGCCAAAGCATCCAGCGCGGTTGTTGAGAGACACTGAAGAAGCCAAATAAATGTGGAAGTTCTGAAAGGAAATAATTGGAGGAGGAGGAGCGTGTGAAGCGCTGAAGGTCAGTCCTGTTCTTCTGTTTCACCGGGGAGAACACAAACTGCTGCCTGTGATTGCTGGCGCTCTGCTAATTGGGAGCAATTAAAGAACAGCAGCACGCGACGTGAAGAACGCTGGACACGGTATTTTTCAGCAACAAGCCCAAAACACAGCGCACTTGACCCCGAGCAGATCACAGAAGATGCACAAGTCTTGAATCTTAAGATATTTACTCAAATCTAAAATCTCAAGCCCTTACTGAATTATCTTTATATCATTATTATTATATCTACTTGTGTATGTATATATATCTAATAACATTAAATGATAAATATATATATCTAATAACATGAAATGAAGAAATGAATAAATGAAATAAATTAAAATAGCAGATTTATTTAGATTTTAAGTTTTTATATAATTTATTTTATATATAAATAACATATTTTTCATTTATGTATTTATTTACATATTTCTTTCTTTTATTTTTTTTTATATTCATAGTTTTTTTATATTAATATAATAGCAGAGGGTTTATTTAGTGGGCGTGTACGGGTATATATATATATAGATAGCATATATATATATATTAATATAATATATATATATATATATATATATATAGCAATCTATAATGAAATGAAATATTTAAATAAAATATTGTGCTGTTATTTTAATCCCCTGAGTCTCAAGTTTTCATATATACATAAGTTTGTATATATTTATATATTTATATATATATAGGCACACACATACATGTTTATGTATCCATGTGTGTGTGTGTGTGTGTGTACATAATAAAAGATATAAATATATATATATATATATATATATATATATACACTGTATATTGCTTATGTATATACATAATAAAAGATATAAATATATAAATATGCTGTTATTTTAATTGCAAGACTCTTAAGTGCATCAGAGTGAGAAATAGTTCCACTTTAAGGGTGCGTCGCAATAAATAATAATAAAAAATGGAGTCTGGTTTCGTTGTAAAGGGCAGTGTTTAAATTATTCTCGGCCCAATGGCTGCTAATTACCTGCTGGAGTTTCTCTCATATAACGACTGCTTTTCTCCTTCAGAGACTATCACAGCTACTGAAATACATGTGTGATGAGTTTATGGTTATAGTTCCTCTTGTTTACTAGCACTACAGTACTAAGGCTGAGAGTTCGTGAGTGATCCTCAGCTGCTGCTGCTTTGCTCAGTGATCAGGAGCATGATGTCTGTCGATCTGAGTGTGTGCTGTGTGTTAGTGTGTCTCACCCCGTTGGCCGTGCTGACGGCCTGATAGTAGACGCTGTAGCTCTTGTGTGGCAGCAGAGGAAGGTTCCAGTAGCCGTCGTAGGTGCGGTTGTCCCCGACGGTGAAGGGCAGCGGCGTCTGGATGCGAGCGGCTGGGAACTCTGCGGTGAAGTAGTACTGTGAGTTGAGCACGGACGCGTTCTGGAAGTGGATGGGAATCGGGTAACAGCGCAGGATCTCAGCGGCTCTCCGAGAACGACGCGGACGCTCCTCTTCAACCACCACCTGATACACACTGCAGGACATACACACACATAAATGACTAATTTAATAACACATTATTTACATACAAAATAAATCACGTACCAATATAAAAATATCTAATATAAAATCTAAAAAAATCTATAAATAAATAAAAATATTTTAAATATATTTATATAATGAAAAATAAATAAAAAATAAATAAATTACATTAAATAAATTCTAATTTATTTAATGAAATAAATTAAATAAATTCTATATAAATAAATAAAATATGTAATATAAAAATATATAAAATATGTGTCCCTGCAGCACAGAAGCAGTCATCAGTAGCACAGGTATATTTGTAGCAAAAGACAACAATACATTGTATGAGTCACAATTATACATTTCTCTTTTATGCCAAAAATCATTAGGATATTAAGTAAAGATCATGTTCCATGAAGATATTTTGTAAATCTCCTACTGTAAATATACCGAAACAAAAATTTTGATTAGTAATATGCATTGCTAAGAACTTCATTTGAACAACTTTAAAGATGATTTTCTCAATATTTAGATTTTTTTGCTCCCTCAGATTCCAGATTTTCAAATAGTTGTATCTCAGACAAATATTGTCCTCCTAACAAACCACACATCAATGGAGAGATTATTTATTCAGCTTTCAGATGATATACAAATCTCAATTTTGAAAAGTGGAAACTTATGACTGGTTTTGTGGTCCTGGGTCACATATATAAATGTAAAAAGAATATTTTTAAACATAAAAAATAATAAATATGTTTTTTATATTTTTTATAATATATATATACATTTGTGATATTGTATTATGTGCAAGAACATTTGAGCTTCCAGTAGAATCTGGCATTTCATTTCATTGAAAGTCTTAACAAACACCTGACTGGCAAATCTCAAACACACAACAGCGGCGCTAACTGGAAAACACAGCGACTCCACGTTTGCTTCAACAGGACAGTGTTTAGCAGGATAATCCGCTGCTGGACCGGCACCGGCGCCGAGAGTCTTCCTCTGAACACATTTAATTAACTGGCTAAAGCCGGCGGCCCAGCGCTGAGCGGACTGATCCATCTGCAGGGATCTCAACGGCATCAAATAAAACGCATCACGCTATTCTCAGATATTAAAACACTGAACTCTGACACACAGGCTGCATTTCTGCTCGAGCACAGAGAACAAGAGCCACACAGCAGCGAAATTACAGAGCTTGATACGGAGGAGAAATAATGGATACTAAGAGCTTTTCTCTGCACTTCTCCGGCAGATGAAGAAAGCCGGAGTCGGAGTCTTAGCGAGTATATGGCCTCTGAGACACGCTCAGACCAATCAGAGGAAGCTGAGATTACGAGCGGTATTAGGGCTGGACTTCCTGTCATCCATCCATCAATCTATCCATCAGTCAATCCATCCATCCCTCACTCCATCCATCCATCAATCCATCCATCTAGCATCCCCCATTTATCTATCAATCTTCTATCCATCTATCCATCTAGCATACCTCCATCCATCAATCCATCTACCATCTCCCATCTATCTATCAATCTTCTATCCATCTATCAATCCATCCATCTAGCATCCCTCCATCCATCCATCCATCTAGCATCCCTCATCTATCTATCTATTCTTAGCTATCCATCTATCAATCCACCATCTAGCATCCCTCCATCCATCCATCTAGCATCCCCCATCTATCTATCAATCTTCTATCCATCTAGCATCCATCATCCCATTCATCCATCTATTCATCTAGCAATTCCTCCATCTATCCATGCAATCCATCCATCCATCCATCCATCTACATCCATCCATCCCTCCATCCATCCATCTAGCATCTCCACATCTATCAATCTTCTATCCATCTATCAATCCATCCATCTAGCATCCCCCATCTATCTATCAATCTTCCATCCATCTAGCATCCCTCCATCCATCCATCTAGCATCCCCCATCTATCTATCAATCTTCTATCGATCTGCATCCATCCATCCATCCATCCCATCCCATCCCTCCATCTACCATCCAGCATCCCTCCATCCCATCTAGCATCTCCACATCTATCTATCAATCTTCTATCCATCTAGCATCCATCCATCTAGCATTCCTCCATCCATCCATCTTGGCCATCCCCCATCTATCTATCAATCTTCTATCCATCTAGCATACCTCCATCCATCAATCCATCTACCATCCCCCATCTATCTATCAATCTTCTATCCATCTAGCATCCATCCATCCATCCATCTATCCATCTAGCATCCCTCCATCCATCCATCTAGCATCTCCACATCTATCTATCAATCTTCTATCCATCTATCAATCCATCCATCTAGCATCCCTCCATCCATCCATCTAGCATCCCCCATCTATCTATCAATCTTCTATCCATCTAGCATCCATATTCATCCATCCTATTCATCTAGCATTCCTCCATCCATCCATCCCATCCATTCTAGCATCCCTCCATCCATCCATCTAGCATCTCCACACATTATCTATCAATCTTCTATCCATCTATCAATCCATCCATCTAGCATCCCTCCATCCATCCATCTAGCATCCCCCAACCATCTACTCCATCTAGCATACATCCATCCATCCATCTATCCATCTAGCATCCCCACATCTATCTATCAATCTTCTATCCATCTAGCATCCATCCATCCATCCATCCATCCAGCATCCCTCCATCCATCCATCCATCCATCTAGCATCTCCACATCTATCTATCAATCTTCTATCCATCTAGCATCCATCCATCTAGCATCCCTCCATCCATCCATCTAGCATCCCCCATCTATCTATCAATCTTCCATCCATCTAGCATCCCTCCATCCATCCATCTAGCATCCCCCATCTATCTATCAATCTTCCATCCATCTAGCATCCCTCCATCCATCCATCTAGCATCCCCCATCTATCTATCAATCTTCTATCCATCTAGCATCCATCCATCCATCCATCCATCCATCTATCCATCCAGCATCCCTCCATCCATCCATCCATCCATCCACGCATCTCCATCCCATCCATCCATCCATCTAGCATCTCCACATCTATCGATCAATCTTCTGATCCATCTAGCCTCCATCCATCAACCATTCCTGCCATCCATCCATCCATCTAGATCATCCACCATCAATCCATCCCATCCAGCACAATCATCTAGTTAATCTCCACATCTATCTATCAATCTTCTATCCATCTAGCATCCATCCATCTAGCATTCCTCCATCCATCCATCCATCCATCTAGCATCCCTCATCCATCTATCTAGCATCCCCCATCTATCAATCTTTTATCCATCCATTCATTCATCATCTATCTATCAACCAACCAACCAACCATCCATCAACCAACCAACAAACCATCCATCCAACATCCATCCAACTACCCCCCAACTAACTCACCAATCAATCAACCAACATATTCAACCATCCTTCACATCTCCATCCATCTATCCATCATCCATCTATTCATCATACAACCCATCCATCCATCAACCCATACTCTAATCCATCCAAACCATCAACCATTCTATCCATCCATCATCTATCAATTCATTCACCATCTCTCTCTCCATCCATCCATATATTTGTCCATCATCCTTCTATCCATCATCCATCCATCATTTATCCATCCATCTTCTATCTAGCATCCCTCCATCTATTCATCTTCTATCCATCTTTAAATCTGCCCATCCATCCATACATTCATCCATCCACCCTCCATCTAACAATCCAATCTATCCATCCTTACACCATCTAATCATCTACCCACCTTCTATCTAGCATCCCTCCATCTATCTCTCCGTATTAGTTCACTCTTTGATCAGAAGCTCATTTCTCAGTTTTCTGTTCCTAACGGCAGCAGTGAAGTCAGAACCGCAGCTCGATCCCTTCAAACGAACCCGCAATTAAAACGTGTGATTGGTGCAATTAGCTGAACATTATCCCGGACTCACTGATAATTGAATTAAGAGGGCTTTAGGTTAATCAGACACGGATGAATTATTTCACAAAGGTTAATAGAATCAATAACTTTTGTTCGGGAATCATTTAGTCATTCGCTAATCGCCTACATGATGTTCAGCTGTAAATCCGGTGAAAGCCAGCAGATCCTCCACCGGAAGAAGGTCAAACTCCTACACTGAGCAGAAACCAAAATAAACCTGTTTCTGGGGGGAGAAATTGTGCTTTAATAAAATAATCTGGAAAAAAAAGAATCTAAAATAATATATCTAAAATAAATAAGTCTATAAATAATAAATCTAAAAATAAATAAATACATGAAAAATACATCATTAAGTAAATAAACCTATATTTATATTTATATGCACAGTGTGTATATATATATATTATATATATATATATATATATATATATATATAATATATATATACGTCATATATTACTTATAAAATCAAATAATCTAAAATAAATATCTAAATAATTAAAATAAAAAAACAAATATTAAAATAAAATATATACAATTTATATGCAAGTTAGCAATAAAATATTACATTTAAATAAATTGATTAAAAATAAAAAAATAAAAATTATTTTTTTCCCTTTTTGTAAGTAATGTTCTACAAAACTAAAAACACTATACACAACCAAAGACAATCAAATATTAATAACAGACAGAGAGGCGAGTGATGGGATGTTTAATGACGAGCCGGTGCTGAGAAGAACAAAGGCCAAATCTGGAGCGTCAGCACAGAATAACTCAGCTGCTAAAGAGCAGAACAAGGCTTTCTGAAGATTTACTGCCGACTTAAAGGCCAGCCATTACTTTACAGATATGACACTGACCGCTGTGATCTACAGACCTTCAGCTGAACCACAGACACACACACACACACACACACACACCACACACACACACACACAGGAAGTCACACACACACACACAATGTGACACAAACACTTACAATCATCATCATCATCATGATTAGGACTACGCTTTATTTTTCAGAAACAAACTGTGAATGTGACACAAACACTTCCTGCAGATGCATTCCTAGCACTCAGTGTATGTATGTGTCTTTCATTAACACATACTGTCATACATCTTATGAATATTAATTTTATGCTTATGAATATTCACGTATTACTTACATGCGCAACTATTTGAATTCATAAAGGGTCCCAAAGTCTGATACCACCAGAAGTCTATTTAGCACTTTTCTATTCATAACTACAAGTGTATATTGCTTTTTACAATTAATAAAATGTAATATTTCTTCTGACATGAATATGAAAATATGAATATGTCTAGTTAATATATTTTAATATATAATAATAATAAAATACTAATATAAAAAAATGCATAATTATAAATAAAATTGTTGTTCAGCTCTAAATGAAATTTAATTTAAATAAAGAATAAAAAAACTAACAAATAAACAAATGAAAGTAGTGTGAGTGAGTTTGGTGATGTTGTACAATAATTCTAACTTTCTAAATTCTAAAATTATTTTTATTGAAATTAAAAACAAACTAATAAATTAATTAATTCACAGGAGGTTATTTTAATTTTAGTAATATCATATATTATTCCTAATTTTTTTTTAATTCTAAAACTATGTTTTCCATCTTTAATTTGAAAAAACAAAGAAACAACATAACCAACCAACTAAATAAATATATATCCAAATAATAAGTGAATAAATTCAATTTACTTCACAGTATTTAGACATTTTTAGTGTAATATGTTCTAAAATTGTGTTTTGTAGCTTTAATTGACATAAAAAATAATATACAACTAACAAACTAAAACAAATTCAATGAATAGGTTTTAGTGATGTGATATATTATTCATAACGTCTCACAATTCTAAAACAGTGTTTTCCAGTTTTAATTCAAATGAATTAATATTTAATTAAATTAAATTAACATGTTTTAGTGATTTCAGTCTCGCTGCTTTATATGCATATAAATGTACTTTATTCTTAAGTGTCACGTAAGTAATAATGATGCTGTTTGTTGTTAGTATTACTGTAAGCCGCTTTGTTTCCAGACATGTTGGTTTTCTCAAATTAAGTAAATCTTCCTCTCATTCCAGCCGCCACATTTTTGGCCTCCAGGATCAGAGACCTAACAAACTCATCCTTTAATTAACGAGGAGGAAGCTGAAGCCATAGCAACCGGAAGCTGCTGGAGCGCTATGTGAGCGCAGCTCGTTAGAAACAAGTAATCAGTGCATGGACAATACAACAAGCCAATAAAACCTGCATCCACAACAACAGAGAGAGTGAGAGAGGATTGTGGGATCAGATGATTGATATCTCAGTCTGAGCGTGATGTATGTGTGAAGTTAAGGCCGAGCGCTGGACGTATTGATCGGACTCGTGTGTCCTGCAGATTTAACAGCATCTCTAAAGATCCCTGATTTACTCCCTCTTTCATAAACCGGCCAGATTTACAGCTGCTGAGGATCAGAGCCGGATTCTGGAGGACAGCAGCTCCCATAATGAAACACACAAAGACAGAGTCACTTTCAGGAAAATGTACAGTCTGAGAGTCTGACAGAGGAAACAGGTTTCAGGACAAAACAAACAAAACTAAACAAAAACCGGCCGTAAAATAAAAAATGCTTTCTTATTTTGTATAGTACTATGGTTAAAAGTACTCATTGGAAAATTGGTGTGACCATAACATCACACAAATTTTCAATTTATTTTTAATTTTCAATTTATTTGACCTTTTTTTTTTTCAAAATAATAAGATATTTAAATAATAAATGAAAATAAAAATGTAAATTTTTTTTGCATTACAGTAAGGGTTGGAGTTTAGATTTTAATAAATAATAATAAAAAAACGTAGTACTACCTAAAAAATGGTCTAAACAAAGTCGTACACATTTTATATTTAAATAAAACTTATATCAAATAAACTTTTTTTACATTATAAAAGTAATAAAAATTTATGAGAATTTGGGGTAAAATGTTATAGTTTTTTTATATATAAAAATTGTATTTTTTTTTTTAAAAGTACTCATTGGACAGTTGGTGTGAACAAAGTCACACACATTTTTAATTTAAAGAATGCTTTAAATAAAATAAAAAAGGATTACAGTAATGAGAATTTAGGGTAAAATGTGATAAAAAAATTAAATATAAAAAAGTCACACATTTTCAACTTTTAAAAAAAATAGTAAATATATAATTTTTTTTTTTTGCATTACAGTAATGACAATTTGGGGTAAAATGTTTTTTTTTATAAATAATTATTTTATTAAAAAAAATTAAGTTCTCATTTGAAAAATGGGGTGAGCCTAAATTTTCAATTCAAATAAGATTCAATAAAATAAAATAAAATTGTATTAAATTTAAAAATGCATTACAATTTAAATTGATAAAAATGATAAAAAAATAAAAAAAAAATCTGGTTCTTAAACCAGGCCTTATTTTCATTCTTTTTGAGGCGAATATGATCTAAAGTTGAGAATCACCTAAAAAGTCATAAAATTCTATAAAGCAAAATGCTGTTTATGATTTCAAAAGAAGTTAATAAAAATCAACTTGGAATAAAATATCCTAAAATGACAGAAAAGATCATAAAAGGACGATCAGGGGCTGTAAAACCAGCACGACTGGTTCCTCTGCTGTTCTTTAAGAGGAACCGGGGAAATCAAAAGAGGATAAAGATTTCTTGGCATATGATCCACGCAATAATAAAAGCTGCTTTCTGTCATCATCAGCGATGCGCCGAGATACGCAGAGACTCTCCTGAGACGTGACTCTGACCGAAGAAACAATAGCAGTGGAAAAACGCAGAAAAGAGCATCCGCCTCGAGGGACGAGAGCGAGAACAATCCCATCGTCTCCAGAAATAGAGGAGAGCGGCAGCTTTCACATGACAGACAGAGAGAGAGAGAGAGAGAGAGAGAGAGAGAGCCGGAGGTGCGTTCCTCATGAAAACCTGCGGGGGTGACGGCCGAAACACAGCAGCCAAACTGATGAGCGTTCACACTGATCCCCTTACACCATTGTGCCAGACTTCAGAAAACATCTCGTCTGCCGTGAAAAGACCAACACACGCTCGCATTCAGTTCAGTCCTACGCGCTCGCTCAAAGCAATCCGATCGCATTCATGATCGCGTCACACATCTGCTGTTTGAGATGCTGTTTAATCTCACCTCGTGTTTTCATGTTTACACGTGGAAGATATAAAGGCAAAGCTGCTGTGACCAATTTCTGCCAAAATAGACACCATGATACTCATGAAGCCACGCACAATTTCTGTTCAAGTAATGCTTAAAATAATACATATTATATGTGCGTGACAAAATATATACTGCATATATATGCATAAAGTTACACATATTTCCTTTTAAAATGATATAAAAAAATTATTAAATTAAAATGCTAATATTTTAGAATATATATATATAGTATATAGTATATATATATATTATAATCACACAATAGTACATGTTGAAAAATTGTGATCAAATGTTTACACATTTTCTATATAATTAATAATAAATTAAATTAAAAATAATAATAAAAAAAATCTTTTGAATTTCAGTAATGTTAATTTAAGGTAAAATGTGATGTCTTTTATAATAATAATAATAATAATAATACCAATAATAATAATAATAATAATAATAATAATAATAATAATAATATTAACAAAATTGATAATAATAATTACCTAAATTCATTCTAATTGTATTAATTACAGTAATGGAAAAAAATAATTAAATGCAAAAATTAATGCAAAAATATTTCATTTAATTTAATTTAAATTAAAAATAATAAAAAAATCTTTTAAATTTCAGTAATGTTAATTTAAGGTAAAAATGTGATGTCTTATATATATTATATATATATATATATATATATATATATATATATATATATATATATATATAATATTAACAAACAATGATAATAATAATAGCCTACATTCATTATAATTGTATTAATAACAGTAATGGAAAAAAATTCAAATTAAATAAAATTAAATAAAATAAAATTAATAATAATAATTTATAATAATTAAATTTATTTTACTACTCTGAGCATAAATAAAATAAAAAAAAAAAAAAAAAAAAAAATAAAATAAAATAAAATAAAATAAAATATATATTTTTTTTTAATTAAATAAAAATACAATTAATGTATAATAATAATAACCTACATTAATTGTAATTGTAGTAATTACAGTAATGGGGAAAGAAATACACACACACAAACATATAAACATACATATATGCATATACACAAATCACAATCCATCTTATCTGCTATGATATCCCTGAAAATCACAGCAAACGTGCTCTGACTGAATTAAGATGTGTTTTCAGTCGTACACGCTTGTATTGAACGCTCTCCCAGAGCAATCGAATCACATTTATGATGAGGATGAAACATCTGCTGCTGGAGAATGCTGTTTAACCTCGCAGTCGTGTTTTCACGTTTACACGCATCGAATATAAAGACACCTCGTCTCAAACCAGCTGTGACCAATTTCTGACAAAATAGACCAGGAATGTGAAAGCGCTTAAAAACACATTTCTACTTTCATCCAGCTGCGCCACTTTGTTCGCCGCTTTTCTAATTTCCCCCCGGCTTCACCTGAACACCGTCTCAGTCGCAGGATCTCCGTCAGAAACATACAGACGCAGCGCTTCGCTCTGTATAACGTCACACTGATTCTCAGAAGAATCACACTGTGATGGAGACACGAGACGCTGAGATACTCATTACACAACTGGTGTGAGTCACACATTTTTATTTGAAATTTTACTTTTTATTTATTTTTGCATGCATTTGGGGTAAAATTTGGGGTAAAATGCTATTTTTTATAATTTTAAAAAAAAATATTTTAGTATTTTAGTACATTTATAAAAAATAAAAAAAATTACAAAAAAAAGCATTACAGTAAAGATAATTTATTTATTTATGCATCAAAGGAAGTAATGGAAATTTGGGGTAAAATGCTATTTTTTTTATCATTTAAAAAAAATATTTTAGTATTTTAGTACATTTTTAAAAAAAATATATTACAAAAAAAATAAAAGCATTACAGTAAAGATAATTTATTTATTTATGCATGAAAGGAAGTAATGGAAATTCGGGGTTAAATGCTATTTTTTATTTTTTTTTTGAAAAATATTTTTGTATTTTTGTACATTTTAAAATTAAATGATACAAAAAAAAGCATTACAGTAAAGATTATTAATTATTTAATTTATTTATTTATTTATTTAGCATTACAGTATTAAGAATTTTGGGTAAAATGTAATTTTTTTAATTAAAATAATTCATAAAAGTACATATTAAGTGTGAAAATTAATGAAAAATACAATAATAATAATAATTAATAAATAATGCTTTAATAAAATTAGTAGTTATTTAAGTAAAGGGAATTTTACTTTATAAAATAATATATTTAATTTATATTGAATAATATATAATATTATTTTTCAGAAAACCAGCTTTAATATTAATTAATCATCACAAATAAAAATTAAATGATTCAAGAATTAAGAACTTAAAATAAAAAAAAAACCCAAACAAAAAAAAAATCAATAATATAATATAATTATATTTTATAAAATATTATTATAAGAAAAAAAAAAAACATTCAGAGGAAGAACAAGACTTTTTGCACTGAATACATGCATATAATTATTTATTAAATAATTTCTTCATTGAATTTCTAACAAAAATAACCATATTGTGATACTGATTTTGGACCAGAATTATTTTATTATTTTTTAAAATTTGTATATTCCATTTTTCATTTTAGTTATCATTATTAAAATTTTTTTTTATTTATATTTCTAGTTTATATATATATATATATATATATATATACACACATATGGTTTTCATTCAAGTTTGTTATTTTAGTACATCAAGTTAAACTAAAAGAAAACTGCTTTGGCAACTATCTGAAATAAGCACAAGTTTTTTGATATTTGCTTTGAGTTATTGTTGATTTGGAGATGAGTGTGTGAGTGTAAATCTATGCTAAAGCGTGACGTGGCAGTTATTCAACGCTGGGTTAAAGCGCCCAAAGCCAAATCCCCTTCTTAATGTGCGAAATCACGCTCACCGCTGCTAAACAAAACCCACCCTTACACCATAATTAACGAGACGTGCGTTTCATTAAGACCTGCCAGAGCTCATTAAGATGACGAGGATCACGGGAATCGGCCGTTTTCTCACCTGAATCTGAATCATGCATGAAGACGCTGTGAAAGAGAAAGCGCTTCCAGACTGAAGGCGACTCGTGAGACGCCTCTAACAGCATCTTTTGTCACCCGTCTGTCCTCCTCCATTAAAACGGCCTCAGACAAGAATACCGTCTGAATATTTCACCGCGGAGTCAGAAGTGCAAAAACAGACGCGTGGTTTATTCATGCTTCCATCATTCATTCATCAAGACTTCTGCTGAAGAGAAAGCAAGAGATGAAGAATAAAGTCTTCCTCATTTTAGAAACCGTGTGAGACGTTATATGAACATTCCTTAAACTTTACTTTAAGGATGTTTTTTCCCCTAACATTTCTCTAACTTTAAAAAAAAATACTTTTTTCTCTTTTGTTAGGCACCTTTTCTAAATGCACTAAAAAGTCATCGTAACCCTGCTATCGTCTCTCTGGCTCTTAATGGAGGCTTTTATACGCCACAGGAACAGAGTTACAGAAGACGATGCACAGCTTCAGCCGATCCACCGAAACACTTTCAGCGTCTGATATCTCATCCTCCATACGTAAACGTCTCATACGTGTTCTCAGTCACACTCACACTCACATTCATTCAGTCTGCAGATGCTTTTATCCTCACTTTCTGTGCTGCGTTACCTGCGACCCTCGGCCAGAACCATCTGCTGAATAATGAAGCAGCTGCAGACATCATCACCGCGAGCGCAAACACACAAGAGTCACTCAGACTGAGAAGAATCGCCGGAGAAATCAAGTGTTGGGCCAAAAGACCGCTTGACCACATTCTAGCGCTGCAGGATTCTGAGTGAAGACATGACAGTTTGGCTTTGTTCTTATCTTCAAAAGGCCGAGAGCAAACACTCAAACACAGAACACTGACACATCTGAGTCTGATCTGAACAGCGCCTCACTTCATTTGCTCCTGACTCTGTTTTCTTAGCTTTGAGGAGGATTAAACATGTATTAACAATTGTAACAATATGTACTCAAAACTGAGCTAAACCTGACAAAATCTCCAAAAACCTCCCTTTGGGGGCATCCTCGTTTGTAAAACTGGTTTAAAAATAAAGTTAACAAATATTTGAAAAAATTGTAAAAGGGAGTAGGGTTTAGGTGTAGGATTGTTGTAGAGTGATAGAAAATACAGTTTGTACAGTATAAAGACCATTATACCTATGGAATGTCCCCACAATTCACAAAAACAAATGTGTGTGAGTGTGTGTGTGTGTGTGTGTGTGTGTGTGTGTGTGTGTGTGTGTGTGTGTGTGTGTGTGTGTGTGTGTGTGTGTGTGTGTGTGTGTGTGTGTGTGTGTGTGCGTGCGTGCTTGAGTCTGAGTGT
>NC_056620.1:23861652-23874152 GCF_018340385.1 Cyprinus carpio
ACTTGATTGGGCTTCAAAAACACACTTAAACAAAGTTATACATTAAATTCCAATAAAAAAAGATTTGAGTTCATTTTTAAGTCTAGCCACGAAGTCAAAATAAAACATTAACTAAAACAAAGAAACATTTTATCCATGTATTTGCATATCATGAGACTATTAACAGACATCAGAGAAGCGGGAACATAAGAATGTTTCATGAAATGATTTAAAGATAAACTTAAAATCCCAGGTGGGCTTGAAGTAAATATTTAATGTCTAAAGCATTGGGCTGACAAGAAGGTTTGTGAATCTCTGATGTAAAGAAATCAAGTGTTAGTCTTGAGCTTCAGAACGCAGTAACACAAGATTCAGAGCAATTACAATCAGAGCGGCTCGTGCAGGAATAAAGAGGAAGCGTTTCTGTGTATGATCTGTTATCATGATGGAGGAGCCTCACTTTTGTTCTCTTTCATTCTCTTCTGCTCGAGCGAGACGCCCCGCGCTTCTAATATAACTTAATGAAAAGTAGCTGAGGGGCTTGATTTGAATAAATCATTCAGCTGCTAATGGGCGCGCGGCTAATGCCACTCTATTCCCCGTCCAATTTCAGGCCACAAAGGGAGCGGCGATGGGACTCATCAGCTGTGAAATACCAAGTGGCTCTTTGCTATTAGTCTAAGACAGGTAGATGGATCGACACCTGCGCTGATCCGCACAGGAAAACGACCCCGGAATATCAAATCCCAGGGAATATTCCTGAGAAAAAACAATGCACAAACAATTCAGCAAGAAGGAACTGTGTGGCACGAATGCACAGGAAAATACTGCACTTCTTAACCATCCATTTCAAGCCAAAGCTGGAAAAGTGTTTGTTTAGTTAGTATTTTGGCTAATTTGATGAAGATTTCAGCTACTAATAGGTGTTTCAAACACTCAGCTAGCATTGATCAGGAAGACAGACAGCTCGGTCAAAGCAGGGGTCTCCACACAATGCAAAAAATGCTTTTCTTACTTTGATTTTTTGTCTTGTTTCCAGCCAAGTTATCTAAAAATTCTTAAATCGAGAAGGATTTTCTAGACAAGTAAATTCAGAAAATAACAAGTCAAAATAAGTGAGTTTTTCCCCTCCAGCAAAATAATTTCAAACAGAAAACAAGATTATTTTGCTTGTTTCAAAAAATCTACGAAAAGCCTTTTTTGCAGTGAACTGGGGTGCAGGGAAAAGTTTAGAGAAAAACAGGGTTAAGAAAAAAACAAAAAATAAAAAAATACAGTCAATAAATAAATATATTAAAATAAATAAAAATAAAATAAACTATAAAAAACTATAGATATTATATTTAATAAAAATAAAATAAACTATAGATATTATATTTAAGAAAAAGGAAAGAAAAGGATGTGACATGGGTATTAAAATAAATAAATACAGTAATAATAAAAAGTACATTAAAATAATTTGATAAAAATTCTAATAAAATAAACAAGTAGGCAATAAAAATTATATTAAAATAAATAAATAAATACCTAACAATACAGTAAAATTAAAAAAAACTACTGTAACTTCTACTTTTTTATAATTTTTTTATAAACTAAATATTTATAAATTGGTATAATATATAAAGTATACCAATTTAAATTAGTCTAAATTGGGTTTTTGTCCATGAAATTACAGAACTGTCTAACATCAGGGTTATCATAGTTAACTAAAACTAAAAACATAAAAAAATGAATTTAAATAAAATAATAAAAAATAATAATAAAAATAAATAAAAATGACCAAAACACATAATAAAATGACAAAAACATTAATACAATTTTAAATGAAAATGGAAAATCTAAAAATAAAAACTAATTTAAAATGTAACATTTTTATTTCAAATAATTGCTAAGACATTATATAGATATATTAAAAACAAATAAATAAAGAAATATATTTTTTAAAAAACATATCAAATTGTGAAGGAAAACCTTCAATAAAATTTTAAATGAAAATGAAAACTCTAAAATAAAAATAAAAACTATAATAGCACCACAATGATGCTAAAAATCACTGACTGACATGAGGATGATCATAACTGGGGTCCATGTCCCATAAATGACTGAAAACCCCTGGGTTTAAATCAGTTCTCCAAAATCCAGCAGATTTCCCCTCAACTGATGCAGAACCTGACACGAGACACGAGTCAAATGCAAACACACATGTGTGCCATTCTTGAAGACAATGGAGACCCGACCCCGGATCAGCACATTTATCATGATCACATCATTACTGTGTTTCAGAGCAAAGCACTTAACCCAGAATGCACTGGGGCGACTCGCTGTCAGTGCAATTACTGCACAAACCCAAGCTCATCCGTGTGACGGAAAACACACCTGCATCGCTTCAACCCTGCAGAAACCAAACGCCACGGAGGAGCAACCGTAATGAGGCAGAACGCTTTTGTTTGGTCCCTTTCCCTTTGTGAACGGCACCGATCGCAGCCCTGACACTTCCTTGAAGCAGAGCGCGATGACAGAATGTAATTTCAGAACGTGAACCTGACAGCTTAATTGGTCGCATTTCCACAAATGAAGTTCTGCAACAATGAGTCTTTTGAGTGGCGCTTTGTTCCGAGTTTCCAGCCGCAGAATGAGTCACACGCATCAGAAATCATCACAAAACTCAGCACACAATGGAACAGCCAAAATATACTGTGCTTCAATAATAGACGGACTGAGACGGCGCTCGCAACACATTTCCCTTCACAACGCAATGCACTTTGAGTCTCTGAAGGCCTTGCATTATACAGATGCAAGTTTAGACACTTGCTCACCAATGGGTGCCGTCAGAATGAGAGTCCAAACAGCTGATAAAAACATCACAATAATCCACAAGTAATCCACAGCACTCCAGTCCATCAGTTAACATCTGGAGAAGACAAAAGATGAAACAAAATCCAGCATTAAGATGTTTTTAACTCAAATACATAGAGTCTATACTCCATAATAACACTTCCTCCAGTGAAAAAGTGCATCTCTCCTGTCATCACTCGCATCAAAATCAGACACATATTTGTTTAGAGCTTTTTAAACGCTGCTTGATCTGTGCAGATTTTCTCTCCTGATTCACCACCATGAACACTTTTCACTGGAGGAAGTGTTATTATGGATTATAGACTCTATGTATTTGAGTTAAAAAAAACATCTTAATGCTGGATGTGTTTCCATCTTTTGTCTTCTCCAGATGTTCACTGATGGACTGGAGTGCTGTGGATTACTGTGTGGATTATTGTGATGTTTTTATCAGCTGTTTGGACTCTCATTCTGACGGCACCCATTCACTGCAGAGCATCCATTGCTGAGACACTGATGCAGTGCTACATTTCTACAAACCTGATGAAGAAACAAACTCAGCTACATCTCCTATGCCCTGAAGGTGAGCACTATTTCTTTACTAACACACAGACTAGAGCTTTAGCGCTGGCAACCCATTTCACTTCCATAATACAATGTACTTCCTGTTTATTCATCAAGCTGTTTCAAATTTAAGCGCAAGTTACTCAGTTTAGATGATTATGTAGATATAGAATAACAGCACAATCAGAGCAGGAATCTGAATCAGTGGTTTTTCCCGTAAAGGAAGCAGGTTTTCTCCTGCTGCGTGAGCTTGCTGTGCGTCCAGCGCTGCGGTATGTGCTTCTGTTTGTTATTCCAGTGCCACAAATCCCAGAGCCTTTTACTGCCACCGAAACAATGAGAATCCCCTCTGGAGGAACAGCTCAGCGCTCGCTCTTCCACACATCAGACGAGGCTTTATACTAGCTCACATGAACACTGTCTCAGATACTGCTCCATTTGGAGAATAAGTCATCATCCAGGAAGAGTTAAGCGCTATAAGAAGTGCTTATAAAGAGTGCACATCCAGCTGACAATAAAAAATATATTCTGAGAACATTTTGCTAACGTTCCCATTAAAGGTATGGTTCATCCAAAAATTACAATATTGTCATCATTTACTCACACTCATGTCTGAGTTTCTTTATTATGTTGAACACAAAAGAAGATGTTTCAAAGAATTTTAAAGAACCGAACAGATGTTTGTCCTCATTGATAGCAGGAAGAGAAATACTATAGAAGCCAATGGGGACCGTCGACTGTTTGACTACCAGCATTCTTCCAAATATCTTTTATGTTCAACATACGAAAGAAAAAAAAACAATATGACAAAAAACTAACTCTTTAATTAACAAAATCTTAAAATTAAAAAATGTTATTTCTGATTGTTCAAAATGCCTTTTTTTTTTTAATGTTTTAGAAATGTTTTTTTCTTGGTTATATGAACATTAAAGGAACATTCCATCATTTTGCAAACACTACAGGAACGTTACTTTTGAATATTCTCTGAACATTCCGAAACAAGTAGCAACATTTAAAAAAAAAAAAAAAAATGTTACAGAGAACATTCAAAAGTAACGTTCCCATAGCGACCGCATGGAATGGAATGTTCCTTTAATGCTCCCTTTCACAAGAAAAACCACTTCTAAAACCTTTTAAAAACTAGAGGTTTTAAACATCCAGAAATGTGTCCCTGCAGCACAGAAGCAGTCATCAGTAGCACAGGTATATTTGTTGAAATAGACAACAATACATTGTATGAGTCACAATTATACATTTCTCTTTTATGACAAAAATAATTAGGATATTAAGTAAAGATCATGATCCATGAAGATATTTTGGGTAAATGTCCTACTGTAAATATATCAAAAACTTAATTTTTGATTAGTAATATGCATTACTAAGAACTTAATTTGAACAACTTTAAAGATGATTTTCTCAAATATTTAGATTTTTTTGTTGCATCCCTCAGATTCCAGATTTTCAAAGTTGTATCTCAGACAAATATTGTCCTCCCAAAAAAAAACACACAAAAATAGAGATAATATATACACATCTCACACAATACACACACATCTCATTTTCAAAAAAATCGACCCTTCTGACTGATTTAGTGCTTCATGGAAATGTTCTTAGAGCATATTTGTGTCAGCTGGGTGTGAGATCACTGCTGTCTTTTTCTCTGCGTCTCATCTGTTTCCCGCAGGAGGCTGTAATTGTTGCAGTGGCTCTTTTTTAATGGAATCTCTCGGCACTGCTGACCTGAGCGGCGTTTAACTCCATCAGAAAGCGCCGCTGCTAACAGATCGTGTTAACATGCTCGTTCCTTCAGATCTAAAGGTTATTAGTTTAGATTTATTAGTCAATTAAGAGCGTGCAGAATGAAATACGGCGGCGTTCGGCGGAAGATGAATGCTGAAGGAATCAGGACTCACTTCATACTGTTTGATTATGCCGTACGTCTGGAGCGGTTCTCTCCATCGGAGCGCGATCTTCTCCTCGTACGTGTTTCCTTGGATGGACTCCTGCGGAACGGCGCCGGGAACTGAAACACGAGAAAACAAGACATGAACAAAAGAGCGAGACACAGAACTGATCAGAGTCTGCTGATCAAACCCGTATTGATTTGAAGAGACTCTGATGTGTTTTAAATCAATATTTTCTTGTATTCAATATGTAATGCTAAAATGAACGGCCTCCAAGCATGAGAAGGATTATTCATCTATTCAGTCAAAGGAATATGGAAGCGACCCAAGGCCTGCTTGCTGTTCCTTGACCTCTGAGCATCTCTCCAGAGGTTCGAGCTTCAGCCTTGACAGCAGCATGTTGTGTTTTCAAATGTTCCCCATTAAGCATGCTGTATAAACGGACGCTATTGTCGAGGAGAAATAACACACTTAACACTGAAACTTGACATGAAGAAGAACCCAAGCCTTTCATGAATGCAAATGGAATTAAGTTCAACACTAATGACCTTATTCATGATGAAAAAAAAATTGTTTTCATGGGGTTTTATTAAAAACAAATTTAAAAGACCAAGAAAATGCAATATATTAAACTAGAATAATGTCTGAGGCCATAGCCAAATAAAAAAAAACGTATTTTATTATTTTAAAAAAATAATATATAATAATGTCAATTTTTATCATATGGATATTTTGCGTTTGCAAGAAAATTTAGATTATTTTTATATATAAATGTCAATGTTTATCATACAGACTCCTAATATTACATTAAATGTGTTAAGATTACATTTATGTCTGAGGTTGCAGCCAAATCATAAAAAAAATAAAATAAAAAAAAAATACATTTTTTTACTAAAAAGTTTTAGAAAACTCTTAATATAACATTAATATGAATATTTTGCTTTTGCAAAAAAAAAAAAAAAATCACAAATTTGAAATCATAAAACATACCAATGATGATGATGATATTATTTTTTTAATTAAATGTTTTGTCAATCATGTCTGAAGCTGCAGCAAATCATAAAACAAACACACACAACACACACCACACCACACAACACACACACAATATTATATATATATATATATATTTTTTTTTTTTTTTACCAAATGTTTTTATTTTTCAAGTTTTATCAAAAATATCAGTGTTTATCATATGGGCTCTTAATGTGTATATATGTTTTTGTTCTTAAGATTGTTTTTTTTAACGGGAATTTAAAAATGCAACAAAAAAATATGATAATACAGCTAAATCTATAAAATGCAGTTTTTTTACATAAATCATTTAATACAAAATGTCAATGTTTTATATGTTGTACTCATAATAAATAATAAAATTATAAGTCTGATGCGGCAGCCAAATCCTAAAAGCACCAATAAAATACCTTTTTCTTTTTTTCTAATAGAAGGTTTTCTGTGTAAATGACTCTGAATACAGCATTTGTGGACAAAGAGTTGAAATACTGTTAGGATGAACGCAGCAGCAGGCGGATGCTGACGAATACAGCATTAGGATGCATGTGATGACTGACCCACCTATTCCGATCACCTCATCCCTAGCTCCTACTCCCCCCTTTGACTCCCTCGCGGTTGCGCAGCAGCAGGCGGATGCTGACGTTGCAGTACGCCGACAGTCTGCTGATGCGCGTCCCCCGACGCTACCCCAAGGGTATCGTAGCACGTCTCCTCACGCGTCTCCTCTTTACCGTTGGCTGTGTAGCGGTACTGCACCGTCAGATTGTAGCTGTAGCAGCGCGTCACGTTGTATCCGAACGGCTCCCAGCGCACCGTCAGCTGCTTGGATTTGATGTCGACAACCTGCAGCCGTCGAGGACCGTGCATGGGATCTGAAACACATGCACTGCACTTAATAAAAGCCTAGAAAACTTCAAATGCAAGAAAAACATCATTTTATCAGTTGCATTTTAAGTTTCTGTACAACACAAGAGAAACAGTTGCATTGTAAACACAAAAAACACATGATGCACTAAATTAACTGAAATAAAAATTATATATGCACTGCGCTTAATAAAAGCGTAAAAAACTTCAAACGCAAGAAAAACAACATTTTATCAGTTTCATTTTAAGTTTAATGTAATTCTAAATGTGATCTCCATTGTTTTGAACCAAAATTTTGTTATTACCAAAATTCTAAATTAAATAAAAAATAAAAATAAATATATTGACCACAATCATCTTTAAGGGCTGTGCATGTGATGTGTACAACACAAGAGAAAAATTTAATTAAATTAATCATATATTGACGTTCACTACTTTGATACTTTGAGGGCTGGGCATGAGATCTGAAGTACAATATTAAAATTAATGTATTTTATGATGTTATTTGTTATTATTTGTTATTTTCATTTTTCTTTTTTTTTTTGCTTTATTTAATAATGGGGGTTAATTGTTTATTTATTTATTTATTTTTAATTGTAGTGATTTTTTTTCTTTTTTTAATTTTTATCATTTAATATATATATATATATATATATATATATATATATATATATATATATATATATTTATAGATATATATATATACACAGTATATACATACTGTACATACAGTATATATATTTTAATTATACATATTTATTTTGATTTTGGAGTCAAATACGGCCAGTATATATTTTTGTGTAGTTCACTCAATTATGGATATTTTGAATATTGCATGTATTATATGTCTTTCGGTCTGTACATACAGTATCTCCTCCTGATGAAAGCTCTGCTCCTCTGTTCCCTCAGGAGCACCGGCTCCGTAACACAATCAATTTCCATTCTGGGTTCAATCTGAGCAGCATTTCAGAGCAATTCAGTGTTTCACACACATCGGCTGGCGATCCGAAGCCCCAGACAGGCAATCTGACGCTCCTGATGAGGAACAGGGAAGCTTAACCTGCTCCCTTCCCACAAAATTGTTTTTTACAGAGACCTGAGCAATCGAGACGGACCGATTACACACAAAACTATTCATAGCAGGGTTTCTGCAGACCTTTCTACACTGTAAAACATGATTTGACCAACATGTGTTTCTACATTACTTTAACTCATCAAAATAAGTTTTGTTAAGTTCAACTCCTCTTTTAAGCCAGTTTAATGCAATTTAAATTGAAATGACTTATGAGCCAAGTTGATTGTACTTAAATAAGGCAGCAAAGCATTTTTTACAGTGTAAGACTAAGGAAAGAGAAGTAAGGGAGCACAATATGATCTCTAAATATAATATATTATATTATATAATACAAGAATTGCCCAACTTCTTGAAGAAAGAATTAAGTTTGTTCTCTTACTAGAGATGACACTTGGCAAAAAAAAAATGGTTTATTGTCATGAAAAATGCACAAAAATGCTATTTTCAAACTTTATATGAAATATATTTTTTAAAAACATATTTTACCCTAAAACCTAATCATGTTGTGCTCCAAATTTGAAGTTGATATCACTAAATTCTGTTTGGGCTTAGTTTCAAATGTTCTTAATAGATGAAATTCATTTCAATTCCAGTGCAGTCATTTTTTGTGTGTTCACATACCATTCCGATAAATAAAAAAAATAAATAAAAAAAAGTTTTTTAAAAAAATTAAATAAAATTAAATTAAAATCTACATACAACTGTTTGGTCAAAAAAAGTCTGAAGAGCACCAAAGGGTTAAATTTAGATACATTTACTAAAAAGTCAAATATGTGCCAATGGGTTCAGAAAAATCTACTTAATTCATTGGAAAACACATTTTTATTCTATATATTTGTTCGTTTTAATTTCGCTAAATTTCTCAGAAAACAAGACTTTATATTTTTATTTTTCCATCTCTTGTAAATGTATCTTGATTTAAAGATGTTTATGCTGGCGAACAAGACAAAATACTGAGGAAGATGTTCATTTTCTGCGGTGCACGCAACATTTAATGCCATGACTTTACGCATTTAAGACTTTTTCTAATGCTTTAAACTGCTCAAGGGTGAATTAAGACTTTAAGACCCTTAGAGAAAGCCTGAAGCTGCGGACGTCAAACACAGAATCAACCGTGTGTTTGCTTCCCAAAGACCTGTTTTCTGACGTCACGAGAGAAGCACAGAGCAGAGCGCCGTCTGCGAGGGAAACCAAGCGAAGGCTGATCTTTATTCGCTGCGTGTGTGCGGCTGCAGATTAAAACACGGCTCTGGAAACACCTTTTAATCAGCGGCTTGTGAGAAACACTGGAGGTGAGAGCTGAGCAGACCCGAGACGGGACGCATTCATCACTCAAACGGGCTCAAATCAAGCTCTTTGTGGAGCTTCTCAATTACTTCTCACTCAAACACACGCTTAACGAGACAAAGACGGCGTTAAACGCGTCCGCACTAATGTACAGCATCCAGCCGCTCCTGTAAAAACAGCTCGTTAAAGATGAACTGCCATCCGTCGTTCTGAAGGAATTCATCTTTAACAAGCTTGAGATTATAGGCTTTACAATGTGAGATATCAGAGGAGTTTTGCACAAAGGCTTCCATTGAACGCAGCTTGAATCTCTGTAGCAATGAGATGCTTCGGACTATACGCTGACCATAATCCTATCAGATGCAGAACAAGGCCCAGAGCACTATGGGAAGGGTTTGAGGACTAATGGATATATAAGGGATGATGCTGGTTGATTCAGTCAGCTGGTCATTGTCAGAATAAATATGGATATGATATATTAACCTGAGTATAAATTAAGGGAGTAGTTATATGTATCCTTATTGTTTTTGATTGATCAAAAACAATATATATATATATATATATATATATTATATTATATATTATATATATAGATATATTATGGTATATATATATAATTGTTATAAATATATATTATATTTATATAATATATTAATGTACATTATATAAATATATTCTATAAATAAATATACAATTTATACCATCTGAAAAATAATATATATGAGTCCAGGGTTATTATGGTTAATAAAGAATAAACAAGAAAAAAATAACCTTCAATTAATAAAATATAATTTTTTTTTAATAATAATAATAAATAAAAATGCTTCTCATTTTCATTTAGTTTGAACTGATGCACTAAAAATAACTAATACTAAAACTGAAATAATGTATAAAAACTATACAGACATTTACAAACAAACATCAAAAAATAATTACTAAAACTTTAGCTAAAATTAAAATGAGAAAAAGAAAATATAAAAATGAAAACTAATTTAGAATTATTAATAAAAACTATAATGGTTATAAAATAAGTTTTAAAAAATTGTTAAATTCTAAATATTATAGATTATATATATATACATATAAAAAATTAATATTCTAATATATATATATATATATATATATATATAAAAAACATCATTTAATTTTTTTATCTATTTATTCATATAATATATTTAGATATTTACATTTTTTATTTGTAATGAATAAGTAGTTTCTATGGTTTAAAAGTTTTAATTTATAAAAAAAATCTTTACAAATAAATGTGAAATATAAATAATACAAATAATACATAAACATAGTGCACTCATTATTCAAAATGAGTCAAACTCCAGTTCTTCAGCGCCGACAGTCGAACGCTTTTAATTTCGACACACAATAAAACTGTTTCCTGTGGCGTCCGGCTCCTGTTCCTTTGCACTGCGAATATGAAGGAAAGCATTGGCGAGAACAATCTGAGCACTTCGGCGCTGCGCTATTGAGAAATATATCCGGCACAAAGAATAGCAAACTCTCTCAATGAAAGCTTGATATTCTGCAAAGAAGGAAACCCGGTGATTTTCCCTTTCAGGTTGAACTGAAGGAGTCATTGTGAAGCGGATGAGAAGAAGAACAGCGGTCTGTGATTGAGCGAAGTGCTGCCTTAACAGCGGAGGAGCAAAACCCTGCTGATCCTGAGAGAATAATGAGATCCCGAGCTTCTTACAGAACGACTGCGGAGAGAGAGAAACTGACCAGAGCCACGAGAACATCTGAGAAAATACTGGTTTACATGCACTGAAAGACTCTGATTAGATTAAATCAGATTAAAATATAATATTATAAACTACACAAGAAACATAAAGGTGTACCATGAATTTTAAATATTAGATTTTAATATCTGTGTCCCTGCAGCACAGAAGCAGTCATCAGTAGCACAGGTATATTTGTAGCAATAGACAACAATACATTGTATGAGTCACAATTATACATTTCTCTTTTATGACAAAAAACTCATTAGGATATTAAGATCATGTTCCATGAAGATATTTAGTAAATCTCCTACCGTAAATATATCAAAACTTAATTTTCGATTAGTAATATGCATTGCTAAGAACTTCATTTGAACAACTTTAAAGATGATTTTCTCAAAATTTAGATTTATTTGCTCGCTCAGATTCCAGATTTTCAAATAGTTGTATCTCAGACAAATATTGTCCTCCTAACAAACCACACATCAATGGAGAGATGATTTATTCAGCTTCAGATGATGCATACATCTCAATTTTGAAAAATTGACAAGTATGATTGGTTTTGTGCTCCAGGGTCACATATAAACATTTCTGTATCTGTTGTATGTGGTCTAATCTTCAGGTGGGTGAAGTATGAAGAGCCGAACTTCACAATTTACTAAATTTTTGATCAAATAAATGCAGCCTTGCTGAACAGAAGAGACTCCTTTAGAAACACTGGTATTTTACACACACACACACACACACACACACACACACACACACACACACACACGCACACATCAGTATTACTAGAGGTGACTGACTAAACCAGCAGCACTAATAAACTCTTGCCAGCTTATAAAAATCAAATCAGACTGTTTCTCTGAGGCATTCTAGTGAAAATACTGCGACTGAAAGTTTCTAATCACATGTGTGAGCTAAGGCTCGATATAAATAAGGGTCTAATCCCCCCAACAACAGCACAACAAGCATCACCACAAAACAAAGAATATCAAAAACCTCCGTACATCTGCTGCACAACACACGCCTGTTTTACACACACTTCATCTCACTTTACTCTCCGCATCTCTGCAGAATCTCACAGAGGAAGGACGAGGATTCATAAAGCTGTGTGTTATTATATACTTTAGCTTTAACTTTGTTTACAATCATGCATTATTGCTTAAACGGTTCTTCACAGATGAAGTCACTTCACTGTAAGGGTGTGTGTGGGTGTGTGTGTGTGTGTGTGTGTGTGTGTGTGTG
>NC_056620.1:23879152-23884152 GCF_018340385.1 Cyprinus carpio
ATTCAATATCATATCATATTATTTATTCAGCTTGAGTAGATAATAACAGGATGTAAATGTTTGGGTTTAAATATGATATTCATCAAATTGTTATATTCATAATAATAACAAAATGAATAATTTTATAAATATAATAAAATAAATACAATTTGGATTGAGTAAATGATGACAGAATTTTAATTTAATCTTTTATTTAATATACAGTATATCATCAATTATTTAATATGCATAATATAAGAATGTAATGTAATAACATAGAAAAAATCTAATATAATATAACACTATTTATTCAGGGTATAATTATTTAATATTTAGAGTAAAAAAAATATATAAAACAATAGTATAAATAATAAAATAAATATAATCGAGAGAGTATAAATAATGACAGATTTTATGTGTGTGTAATAATTTTATATATATATAATATATATAGATAATATTATATAGATATAATATAGATATATATATATATATATATATAAATATATATAATTTAATACATGCAATGTAACAATGTAATAAATGTAATAAAATAGACACTATATAATATAATTTAATATAACACTATTTATTTAGGGTGTGTAAATGATAACAGAATTTCTTTATTTGATATTTATAATATATAATAATATTTATAATTATTTAACATTTATAATAAAATAAATACAGCAACATTATAAATATGATAAAATAAATCTAATTAAGTTAAGCGTAAATTAATAGATGTCATATTTATAATGCATATTAATCAATATTTATGAGTAACTGGTGACAGAATTTGAGCTCCTGACGGTTCAGCTGATACAAAAAATCTATAAGAAGAAACCACAACACCACCGCGACACTATAACACATTCACATGCTAATAATAATAATCCCCACGAGCCGCCGCCTCCCTCATCAGAGACAGGAAGGAAGGACTCCGGAGTAATGCCCTACTTCAGGGATAAAAGGCAGGTTTACTCTATTTACCGCGCTGCTCATGTAAAATTAATTATAAAGAGCTGCTCAAATATGCAGGTCCATGTGCTCCGAAAACAGACGCTGATCTTAATTTTTTTGCTCCTGTAAGAACGTCCTGAAGATCAGGAAACGAAGGCTGACCTCAAATGACAAAGTGCTAAAGTGAACCTCACTATCAGAAGGCATAATAAAAGTCCTTTGGATAATACTGCTTCACAACCTCAGGCTACAAGAAAACAAAACCCTCACACACACACACACACACACACACACACACACTCTCTCTCTCTCACACACACACACACACACACACACACACACACACACACTCTGTCTCTCTCACACACGCACAGACACACACTCACACACACACACACACACACACACACACACACACACACACACACACACTCTCTCTCTCACACACACACACACACACACACTCTCTCTCTCTCTCACACACGCACAGACACACACTCACACACACACACACACAGCCTCAGACGCTAATATCACATCACACTGCACTAGTGCTAGTAAATCTGCTGGTAACTTAAAACTAAAACCCTGAGGTTTGAAACCTGAATCCTAAATAAGAAAAAATAAGTGAAATCAAATCTCCACTAAAATACCTTAAACGAAGCCTGAGCAACTGGATCAGGTTTGACCACAACTACAAGTATTAAATATTAAACATTGCAAATATTAAAATTGACTTCGATCATAACTTTAAGGCTAGAATTTATTTATTGCATTTTCTTGTTGATTATAATTTTGCAGATTTAATTGATCATCATACAAAAAAAACAAATATAAAAACAAATCATAACAAACTACAAATTTTTACAACCTTCAAATATTTAAAAACCAAAAAATATTAAACACCAAAAAAGGCAGGGATATTCTAGTTAACTAAAACTAAAACTTCAACAGAATAATAAAACAACATAAAATAAAATTATAAAATAAATCTAACTTTTTTTTATTTCTCACTTTCGAGTTTATTCTGATTTATTAAAATAACTAAAACTAAAACTCAAATTTCAAAAAACTGAAAATGTATACATTTTGAATTAAAAAAAATTATAATAATAAAAATTACCAAAAAAACACAACAAAATCACTACATTAATCACTAAAATAAAAATGAAAATATAAAAATAAAAATAAAATGAATACAAAATACTAAAATATTACAAAACAATACAACAAAACAACAAACTGAAAATAAAAAATAAAAAAAAAAAATAAAATAAAATAAAAAAAAAAATAAAAAAAAATAATAAAAAAAAAAAAATAAACCAAAATCAAACTGACATAATCAGTAAATGACACGATGACAGATGTGAGGACTCTCATCTGCTGCATCATCTCAGAAAATGAAGTATTGGTTAGAGTTTTTCTCCCTGCGACTCGCTCTGTTTCTGGTGCCTGGCTGTTTCTGTCAGCATGAAGTCAGAAGTGCAGATGAGTTTGTCAGTGTTTATTTTAGCCTTTATATATCTAACAGTCACGCAGGAGAAAGAACAGGAAATTACATCGCCGGCTCAACAGGCCAATGAGATTAGACACAGAGAGAGAAGGAATTACCATAGAAATGATGCTTCAGGCTGCGGAGTGAATTCATTTCTACTGGATTAATGAAATGCAGAGCGTCTGGTCTCTCACATTCAACACTCACACAATTATGATAAACAAGAAAACACGCGCTCGCCTCAACTTTCATGTCTGTTTCTTTTCCATTCATGCATTTGAATTTCATATATATTTCCATCTAGTTACACTGTTTTAACAAGAACAAAATAATAAAAATAATACACATAATATATACAGTACAGGTCAAAAGTTTGGAAACATTACTATTTTTAATGTTTTTGAAAGAAGTCTCTTCTGCTCATCAAGCCTGCATTTATTTGATCAAAAATACAGAAAAACAGTAATATTGTGAAATATTATTACAACTAAAATAATAGTTTTCTATTTGAATATACTTTAAAAAAATAATTTTATTCCTGTGATGCAAAGCTGAATTTTCCAGCATCATTACTCCAGCCTTCAGTGTCGCAGTTAACATCCAGTCTATCACATGATCATTTAGAAAATCATTCTAATATTCTGATTGAATTATGAGTGTTGGGAAACCACAGTTCTGCTGTCTAATATATTTGATGCATTGATAAGGTTAAAAAAGAACTGCATTTATTGCAAAATAAAAAAAAAAAATTTCTAATAATAGTATATTCTATATATATTTTCTTTAACTATCACTTTTTATCAATTTAACACATCCTTGCTGAATAAAATGTATTGATTTTATTTAAAAAAACAAGAAAAAAAATTACTGACCCCAAAATTACTGACCAGTAGGTATATTATTTACAAAATATTTATATTTTAGAAACATAGCGTCTTTTTTTTTTTTTTACTTTTTATTCATCAAGTATCCTAAAAAAAGTATCACATGTTCTGAAAAAATATTAAGCAGCAGAACTATTTCCAACTTAGATAATGAATCAATCATATTAGAATGATTTCTAAAGGATCATGTGATAATGAATCCTAAAAAATTCAGCTTTGCATCACAGAAATAAATGATAATTTAAAGTATAATAAATTTAAAACAATTATTTTAAATTGTAATAATATATCACAATTTTACATTTTTTTCTGTAATTTATGATCAAATAAATGCAGGCTTGATGAGCAGAAGAGACTTCTTTCAAAAACATAAAAATAGTAATGTTTCCAAACTTTTGACCTGTACTGTATGTCACTTGTTCAATAACCATGGCTTAGTTTATTATTTATTTATTAAATTTATTCTTATATTTCTGGATTCATGATTTAGCTCAAATTTATTGTCAAAAACTTATAAAATGAAATTAAATGAAAACAAAACAATTTACAATTAATCTTTTGAAAAAAATCCAATCAAAACAAAACTTAAACTTTTTGGTGGGGGGGGGGGTTCATTCATGTATGACTGACAAAATATGCATCACATTAAGTTTATTATTGATTTGTTAAAACGGTGTAATCCGAATCGATTTTATGCCATTAAAGTACACAGATCTGAACAAACGTCACTTCTACACCAGCAAGATGCTCCAGCAAATATAAACCAGCTGAATAAATATTAATATTTAATATAGTATGCCCAATAAACTGATTCAAGTGATTTCTGACTGCAGTCAGAATGAGCTGGAATTCACTGCGCATGTTCTCAATAATGGATCTCACTGTAAAGGACGAGGAATTGACTCTAACTGATGTAAACCCAGTGTAAATGGAGCAATAAATGTGTGTGTGTGTGTGTGCATGTTTGTCCTCATCATCATGATCTCATGTTGACTGAAGGAGAGTTTCTGATCACAGAAGCTGAGAATCAGATGTTTCTGTGTCTGATTTACAGTATGATCATGTAATATTCCTGTCTGGCATTTCTTCTCCTTTCTGCCTCTTTGTTCCCGTTCTCTTTCCTCTTCTCTTTACACGTCTGATTTCACGCTCTGAGTGGCCCTCAACTCTTACATTACATATCATTTATTTATAAAAACACCTAAATTATTGATAAAGTCCATATATATTATACACTGCTAAAATGATTTCTTGAGGTTGTAAATAAAACAAAGATTATTGGAGTATGTTTACAAGAAAACACTATTAGAGTCTTTTTTTGCTTCAGAATTTCACATTTATTTCAGTGTGTTACTTAGTAATTAATTGTGAAATTTACTAGCAATTTCTTATCCAAAAGTGGTTTTACAACAACTTGGGGTTTTTTCTGTGTACAAACTTTTTAAAAATATATTTTCAATATCACTATCTAATTTTTTTTCTCAGTAATAATGAGACAACAGCATACTTTTTTTATTAATTGATTTAATTATTTTTACTTTAATAATCTAATTGAATATATATATATATACACACACACACTTTGTAGTAAGTTATGAATATTTGATTTAACATTGATTTTATTTACTAATCTAATTAATTTCTTTTTTATTTTAAATATCTCCAATTAATTAAATAAA
>NC_056620.1:23886652-23894152 GCF_018340385.1 Cyprinus carpio
GCGCTGCTCTTTCATGATCTTACAGCCGTATCAGAGATCTGAAGATTCCCTTCATTCTCATCTGAACACCGTCACAACAGAGACACCACCACCTCAGATCCCATTACAACACCACTATACTACAGTACACCAGCACAAACATAGTACAGGGCCACACATATATACTACATATATTATCTATAATATTTAATGTATAATATTCAGTGTATGCCTGTTAATGTCTACTGTATGTATGTTTATACCCATGTATATGTATATGGTATATACAGCAGTGGTACACTCATAGTATGTGAACAGAGCATGTGTTGTTTGTCAGAAAGCCTCTGCTCTGCTCTTCTTCTGTCGTTCTGTTAAAGGCCGTCAGAGCAAATATATGCTAATGACCGGACAGTCAATGGAATGAAATGATAATTGATGTAAATGCAGTTTTGTGTTTCACTCTTTATGGCCCGGAGCATCTCTCGTCTGATTGGCTGATGAATCTTGTGATGCGCTAATGGGCAGTTAGTGCTCAGGGGTAATGGACTAGCGATTAGCCTGGCGTGGGAGCATCACGCGGCGAACCTGAGCGCTGCTACGATCACAACAGTCATTGAGAATGAGAGTCATTGCACCTGCTTAATTACTGTGATAATTGCATATAGTTTGCTGGGGGCCCGGGGCTCCGGCGGCGTGATGCTAATGTGCCCGGCATGCTGACGAACACTTAATAACGCTAATGCTTTCCTGCGCCATTACTAGAGAAACACAGGACCGCACTCATACCGTATCTAAACAACAACAAACACAGTGTTTATTTAGATCCTCATCAGTTCAGAAACGAGCTGCATCTGCGCTGACGACCCTTAAATGACACCAAACTCTAGAGATTCACTGAAGACCCTGTTAAACGACTCACATGAACGAATCCCAACACACTGAACACAACAACACAACCAGTGATTGGGAAGACACTAACATACACTAAAACTAACTGAAATACTTTAAGATTCACTGTCGTGAACCAGCTCATTGTAGTGAATCAGTTCATAATCATGAATCAGTTCACTGTAGTGAAGCAGGTCATAATAGTGAATCAATACATTGTAGCGAATGAGTTCACTATAAGGAATCAGTTCATTGTTGTGAATCAGTTCACTGTTGTGAATCAGTTCACTGTTGTGATTCAGTTCGTTGTTGTGAATCAGTTCGTTGTGGTGAATCAGTTCATTGTAGTGAATCAGTTCATTGTAGTGAATCAGTTCATTGTTGTGAATCAGTTTGTTGTAGTGAATCAGTTCATTGTAGTGAATCAGTTTGTTGTAGTGAATCAGTTCATTGTAGTGAATCAGTTTGTTGTAGTGAATCAGTTTGTTGTGGTGAATCAGTTCATTGTAGTGAATCAGTTCACTATAGTGAATCAGTTCATTGTTGTGAATCAGTTTGTTGTAGTGAATCAGTTTGTTGTGGTGAATCAGTTCATTGTAGTAAATCAGTTTGTTGTAGTGAATCAGTTTGTTGTGGTGAATCAGTTCATTGTAGTGAATCAGTTCATTGTAGTAAATCAGTTTGTTGTAGTGAATCAGTTTGTTGTGGTGAATCAGTTCATTGTAGTGAATCAGTTCATTGTTGTGAATCAGTTTGTTGTAGTGAATCAGTTTGTTGTGGTGAATCAGTTCATTGTAGTGAATCAGTTCATTGTTGTGAATCAGTTTGTTGTAGTGAATCAGTTCATTGTAGTGAATCAGTTTGTTGTGGTGAATCAGTTCATTGTAGTGAATCAATTCTATTACATTTGATTATAAGTACTAAAATAACTCAAACTAAATAGCTGAAATAGCTGAAATTAAAAATTAAATAAAATAAAAATTTACGCTTATTTTATTTCAGCTAAACCCTTATTGTATTAAAATAACTAAAACTAAATAAAGTAGAACTAATAAATAACAATTAATAAACAACATGCAACAAAATTACTAAAACTATCTGAAATTAAAAAATAAAAATAAAAATAAAAATAAACAAAAAATGTAACTAAACTAAACTAAAAATAAATAAAAGAAAATAAAAGAACACTGGTATGGGAAACTAGAGAAACTTGAATGCAGTTTAACAGCTTTCAGTGCAGCTTCTCCATCACTGGTTGTCAAGTAAATCAGCTGTAATCTAGTAAAGCGAGAGTTTTTCACCTGCGCACTTGGTGCGGGCCCTGAGCGGGGGTCCCGGGGCCCCGGTGCCGCCCTCGTTGGGTCTGGTGAGCAGCACACTGATCTCGTACTCGGTGTCGGGGTCCAGGTGGCCGATCTTGTGGTTGGGTTTGTCGACCGGTTGGCTGTCGATCAGGCTTCCGGAGAGCGTGCGGTACTCCACCTCCTTCTCGATGATCGGCCCGTCTCCGTTGATGGAGTTTGCGTTGAGCTGGATCAACAAGTAGGCGCCGACCCCCGACAGCCGCCAACTAAGGAGCAACGATGATCATAGGATCCTATAAAAGACAACAATAATAATATTACAACATTTCCATCCATCTGTAATATCATAGTTACATAACTTGAAAGAAAAGGTCACTTTAGCTAGCTGAAAATAAAGTAGATTGAATAGTTAGCTACTTTTTGTTAAGTAGCTTATAGTATAGATCATCCTCATGAAAGGAATATTAAAACAACATTATGTATTTTCAAGTGTAAAGAGCTATCTAATACTGTGAAAATTTTGTATTATAAATAAAAGTAAAATATTATTTGTATTTTTATGTTACATTACTGATATATTATTTATTTTATTTTTTTTATTTAATCAACATTTTATTTATTAAATTACTATAATCAAATTATGTTTATTTAATTAGTTATTATTGTTATTATTTATTTTTGAATTTTACACTTTTTCTTTAATATTTTCTATAGTCCCCAGTTTGAAATCAGGGTTATTATCATAAACCACAACTAAAACTATAATAAATAAAGAAATAAATAAAAATTGTGACTTGAAATATTATTGTAATTTCATCATACGAAGTGATTTATTTAGCCATCATGTTTCTGATGGTGTCGTCTGATCCTCATGCTCAATAGTCATTTTGTTAATGAAACGGTGAGATGAGTGAAAAGCCGCGGATCAACAAAGAGCTGTTTAATTCCGCACCGCGTCTCTGGGCTTTAATCTTAAGTGGCGCAATTAATCGGCGACGCGGCACTCGCGCACAAAAGCCACGACTCGCGATCTAGAGCATAATCTTCAGACGGGCCGCCTGATTCCTCTGAGCTAATGACTTAAACCAATTAATGTCCTGACCTTCATTGTTTTAGATGAGCACTATTTCATTAGTCACCACCCCAACGGTCCTGCTCCAATTCACCCACCACACACACACACACACAGAAACTGCCATCAGAGCATGAAAATCTATTAGCAATACAAGACAATCGGAGTCACAGTGAACCTGAACACAAATGTGACAGACGTTTATACAGGAAAAACATGTTTTATGTTTAACAGCATAAGCTGTTAAGCCTCAAATCCATCAGTAACACTCTACAATAAGAGTTAAAAAGTTAAAAAAGGTTTTTATATATATATATATATATAGATATATATATATAGTATATATATATATATATATATATATATATATATATATATATATATATATATATATATTACAATAAAAAGACACTATTTAGCTTGGAACCATAGGCTGCAATGGCATCTTAGGGCTAGATGTTAACTCAGGAAAATGAAAATAAAATAAAAATATAAAATATAAAATATAACATGAATAAAATTAAATTATGAACAATTTAATTAAATTATAAAAAATTAAATTAAATTATAAAAAAAGATAAAATGAAACATAAAAATATAAAATGCAATAATAAAAAATAAAATAAAACAGAACTATTATAAATATACTAAAAATATAATAAAATAAAATGATAAAAAAATAAAACGAATAAAAGAAAATAATAAAAAAAGAAAATAAGATAATAAAAAACAATAAAAATTACTAAATTAAATTATAAAAAGTAAACAAATATCAAATAAATAAATTTATACAAATATTAAATAAAACAAACAAAATATGAAATTAATAAAATCAAATAAAATTATAAAAAAGTAAAAATTGAAACAAAAATTAAATAAAATGAAATTAATAAAATAAAATAAAATTATAAAAAATTAAATAAAATAAAACAAAAAAATTAAATTAAAAAATTAAATTACAAAAAAATAAAACTTATAAAATACTTTTTAAAAAATATATAAAAAAATAAAAGTATAAAATAACAAAAATAAAACAGAATAGAATAAAATAAAACGGAGTAAATTAATGTGCAAAAACAGTATCAAAGCAACTGAGAAAGTAAGTGCTCTCGACTATGATGTTGATGATAACAGGTACATTCAGAGCGTCAGGGCTGTCTTTAGCACCCAGCAATACCATCATCATCAGACGGATGGACTCTAGGCTCAGACTGAGAGCTCAGAGAAGCAGTAGCAGGTCTGTAGAGGAACCGTCTGGATGTGGAGCGTGGAGAATGTCAATTACAGCTGTGCTAATGGAGCATCCATCATCCTGGCAGCTGTGTGCAGGTGTGACCACAGACAAGCCCCGCTACACCCACAACAACACCCACAACAACACAGACACCAACATCTCTCTCCATCCATCTCTCTTCAATCTGATGTCTGCTGTCACTCACACGCATCTACAGACCAGAAGATCACAGAGACACAGCATGTGTTCAAACAAAAATCAAATCCAAAACACAAAAACAAAACCATTCACACATTTAACAGGATAAAACGAACGAGCCAAGCTCAAACTCAACCAGAAAACCATTCCTTCACATGCAACTTTCTTTTCTTTCTTTAAAGAGTAAGAATGTAAAATGTAAAAAATAAAAAAATAAACATTAAATATTCAATTTTTATAAAATTAAAATATTATATTTTAAGCTAAATGCATCTGTCAAAACATCCTCTACAGTATGTATGTATAAATAAATAAATATTTAATAATGACTTGTTCTGAACTTCTGCTATTTTATTTTATTTAAAACGTTATACTCTTTTTAACTATTACAACAAAATTATTGCTGCCAAACAAAATGTTTGACCCAATAAAACATTTGTAAAAACTGACGTTTATGGGTAAAAAATTGACTTAAATGCCATTTTAACTTACAAACTTAGAAAAACAGTAAAATAATTCCATTGTCAAAGATAAAAAAAATAAAATAAGAATACTGAAATACACAGTTATGGTCGTTAATAAATATTTTTGGACTTCCTCTACAGTCCAAAATGTTAAACTTCTGTGTTTTTTTCTTCTGCATTTTTTTTATTTCTGCAACTCTGAGAAACTCGGTTATGACTCGACTCCGTAATCATGAAATAACACGCATGACCCTTTAAACACTTATCAACAGAAAATACAACCCTCCATCAAACACAGAAACAAACCAACCAAACAAACACATTCAAGTCTGTGTGACTTCAGTGCAAGTAGAGCAACCCTTCGCTCACCAAAGGTCAGAGGTCAGCATTCAGTGTTCAGCTGTGTGTGTGTGTGTGTGTGTGTGTGTGTGTGTGTGTGCTGCTGTAATGCGAGCGGGAACATCACAGCTGTATGTGTGTGCATGTGTGTGTGAGAGCGTGTGTGTGTGGCAGGTGTGCTCACTGCCACACACACATGCACACACACCCTCTCACACACACACACACACACACACACACACACACACACACACACATACTCAGGCTTACACACACACACACACACTCACTCCACACAGGCATTGCTTACCTCACACACACCGCTCACACACACTGCTTACCACACACATACATACTCAGTACACACACACCTTCACACACACACATACACATGCTTACACACACACATACGCACACACACACACACACCACACACACACACACACACACACACACTCACACACTGGCTTACACACACACACAGGATTACACACACACATGCTCACACACACGCACACACACACACACAAACACTCACACACTGGCTTACACATGCACACACACAGGCTTACACACACACACATGCTCATACACACATACTCATACACTGGCTTACACACACACACACATGCTCAACACACACACGCGCACACACACACACACTCACACACTGGCTTACACACACACACACACACACTCACACACTGGCTTACACACACATACACACACTGGCTTACACACACACACACACACACACACTCACACACTGGCTTACACACACACACACACACACAGGCTTACACACACACACACACACACACACACACACACACACACACACACACACACACACAGGTGTGGTCTGGTATGATTAGAAGCGTGTCTCTCCTCTGTTATCGGGATGTTCTGGGCTTTTCCTCCATTCTCTTCCTGCAGGACGGAGTGAATCTGAACTGATGTGACGTGACAGAGAGCTGAACTCACACACACTGCAGGACAACTTCCTCCTCAGAAGGTCGAGGAGGACACTACTTCCCCTCAGTTCTGTTCTTCCTTCTCAATCTCTTTCCCTGTCCTTCATACAGAAGAGCATCCGAGTGCCTCGAACTACAGCACCACTCAATATACAAATGAATAACGGTCCACAACGAATACCTGCCACACACCAGATACACATAATATATGACCCTGGAGCACAGAAGCAGTCTCAGGTCACTGGGGTACATTTGTAGCAATTGGGTTGTTAAGTGATGACGTAAGAAGCGCTGTTTCCAGGTCCAAGCCTTAAAGGGTTACTCCACCGCTGTCATTAATCACTTACCCCCATGTCGTTCCAAACCCATAAAAGCTCTGCTCGTCTTCAGAACACAATTTAAGATATTTTGTATGAAAACCGGGAGGCTTGAGACTGTCTCATAGACTGCCAAATAAATAACAGGCCCAGGAAAGTCAAGGTCCATCGGCAAAGTCCATCTGATCAGTGGTTCAACGTCAGAATACGAGAATACCATTTTGTACTCGAAAAAACAAAAACCTACAACTTTATTCAACACTTCCTCTCCTCTGCGTACCCCCACACCATTTCAGCCACCATTTTGGCAATTCTGAGCAGTACGCAGGCGGCGTACGCTCTTCTGTGTCAGCCGCGCCACGAGGATGGTAAGTGATTAATGACCAGATTTTCATTTTGGGGTGGAGTATCCCTTTAACTCGCTTCACTTGAGGATACAGCCTCCGCAGCTGTTTATGAGCACTGCGTATTCATATTAAACATTTAAGCAAAACGTTTTCAAACTTACGGTGTGCACTACAGTCTCCATGCTCACAGCGTACCAAACACATATAATTGTTATATTTATTTATTTATATTTATATTTTCATTGTCTGGCTATCTGGGACTTCGGTATGGCGTTAAAGATTAAGATTATAATTTTTTTGGTAGTATTATATCACATTGCAAATGTATATTAGCACCTTTTGTTGTTTTCTCGTGGTATCTGATTTTCTCAATATTTGGATTTT
>NC_056620.1:23899152-23991652 GCF_018340385.1 Cyprinus carpio
ACCCCGTTCACCGGAAGCCACCACCTCAAACACCAGCTGAAACCAGAGACACAGAGACAGAGAGTCAGTCTGAGAGAAACCATCAAACACAGCACTTCATTAGCATTATCAGAGATTCACAACAGCATTTAAGATGAGACGCTACAGGCAAAATCTGTTTGTTTTCATGCTCTGGTCAGTTTTGAGGTCTGTTTTGCTTCCATATCATGTCTTCTGTCAGACTAGTAGGGAAAAAAACACATATTTAAGTGTTTATATTATTGCACTTTATCTTTTTGCACGTGTAAATTTCAATTCCAATAAAATCTTTAAAGAGTTTTTTCTCCACTTCAGCAGCACTTACATACACCAAACTTTACAGTTTTATTCCTCTCTATACTATGATGGTTTTTACTGTGGGGTTTGTTCATATATCGTTCACACTGATTTACACAACATTCTACCCCTAAAAAGACGGTGAAAATGCATATGTTTAAAGGCTGAGAGTTTTTATCTTAACTTCAGCAGCACTTACAAACACCAAACTTTACAGTTTTATTCTTATCTATATTCTAAAGGTTTTTACTGAGGGGTTTGTTAATATATCATTTACACCGATTTATACATTTATACATACATTTACTCCTACAAACATGACAAAAATGCCTTTTAAAGACTGAGTTTTATTACCACTTCAGTAACACTAACATTCACCAAAACTTACAGTTTTATTCCTATGTATATTCTGAAGATTTTTACTGAGGGGTTTGTTTATATATCATTCACACTAATTTATACAACATTTTACTCCTACAAACATGCCGACAATGCATACATTTAAAGTCTTTGAGTTTTTTCTCCACTTATACATTTATACATTTGGCAGACGCTTTTATCCAAAGCCACTTACATAAACCAAAACTTAGAATTTAATTACTCTCTATATTCTGAATGTTTTTAATGAGGGGTTCATTCAACTGATTTTATACAACAGTTTATTCCCAAAATCATAGCGATTTTTTTGTCAGTTGAAAGTATTTTCTGATTTATGGAGTGATAAAAAACACGAGAAATTCAAAATCTCCCCTGAAAAAAAAAGAACTTTAACTCTAATATGACATACGTTTGAACCTAGTTTTATCCAATTAAAAGATTAATTAAAAGGGAAAACAAGTTTTTTTTTCTTCATTTAAGAATTACCTCTCTTAAGGCAAAACACTATAAAAGCAAAAAGTTTATTTCATGCACAGGTCAATTTTGAGATTTTGGACAATTTGACTTTTCATAATTAAATGTTTCAGATTAATGGAAATTAAATGCATTAAAACAAGCATTTAAGAGTGTATTTTGAATGCTTTATCTATTTACGCCTTTAGATTTCAGTTCAAATCTTTAAATCTTTAAAGAGATTTTTTTCTCCACTTCAGCAGCACTTACATACACCAAACTTTACAGTTTTATTCCTCTCTATATTCTGAAGACTTTTTCTGAGGGGTTTGTTCATATATCATTCACACTGATTTATATAACACTTTATTCCTGAAAACATGTAGTATTCACCTGTAGTGTCTCCAAATATACGCAACATATTCAAAAAGTTGTGACTTTTATATATTAAAAAGCCAACAGACTTTAGTTTATATCACAGCTTTTTGGACAGAAGCATCTGATTGGACAGAAATCTGTGTAGTGCAACTTGAGTCATTAATATGTCGGAGACTAAATCTTTTATGTGCTAAAAATGTATTTTGTCATGAGATGTCACAAACACAAACTAAAAGACACAAAACAAGATTCAGACATAAGTTACTCAAAGTTTATATTTAATGTCAAAAGAATAATCAGGATATTTTTTGTACAGACCTACTCAAAACACCCTTACCACAAAAAAACCTGAATATACAGAGGTCATTTCATGTTTTGTCATTATTGTTCATTGAAGATCTGGATCACACAGGAAACAGCAGGTTAAAGCCAATTGCTCAGATTACATGAACGCTGACATCAGGCAGCCCTGTGGCACTGCGCTGCTCCTCTCATGTTCTCCTCCTCCTCATATTGTGCATGGAAGATCTTGTGTCTGTGCCAGAGTTGAAGACACAGCAGAAGTTCCAGAAACGCTCCAGTGCTTAACAGGGCCAAAAGCCCTGATGTCATCACGGTCCGGTCACAAAAATACAACACTATGTGCATTTATTGAATGCAAAACACATGAGGGTGTGCAGATCTGTTTATGATTCTGATGAAAAACACAGCATATCTATAGAAAAAAAACAATAATTCTGCTGTATCATCATTGACGCCCGCATGTGATATAATATGAATTTTGTCCACTGGATCAGATGATAATACCACGGTACTTTGCTGACACTGAAAAATATATATTACCATTTTAATGTACCATGATGTTTGTGTATAACCGTGGTAAATCTTAAAACAACAATACGATGTCATATGACTTCATATCTGTCATGAGCAACAATTAAATAAATAAAAAAAACAGTGAATCTATGGAGTGACGTTATTTCAGTGTTTTTTGTTTACTAAAACCAATAAATATTGTGCATTGAAATAAAGCTGAAATAAAATTATTTATATGAGATGAAAAACTTAAACAAAAATGAGAAGTTGAATTAAAATAAGTACGTAAATTATTACAACTAAAACTGAAATAAAAATAAATTAAAGCCAAAAATAAATATAAAAAAGAATAAAAATTACAAACTCACAATGAAATTCTTAAAACTTTTCTACTCAAACTGTTCTACTCAAACCATTTTCCTAATTAAAAGTAAAATGAAAATGGTGATGACATGAAAAAACACCAGATGAAAATATCAAGGTGCTTTTATTATGTGTGCATAAATTTACATTATATTTGCAAAATACTTCTAGGTAAGAGTCTAAGAGTATAATATTAAAATACAACATTACCATGTTATGATCTCAAAATCACAGCAATACTGTGGTATTTTCATATACCAAGGCACTCATTACCACGTTCATATAATATTCACGTTACTTCAAAGAATTACCAAGGTAGTATGTCCAAAATAATAATGTTGTGGTATTTTCTGGTACGTTTTGAGTCCATATCGCTCTCAGAGATCAGATCTTTAATATCATTCAGCAGTAAACGTTTCTCAGGAGAACCTGAATGAGACACTGTCAATGCAGCCTGAACAAAAGAGCAAATGAAGTGAATCATTAGTGGCACACGGATTACTTTATTAGGCAAATCAAACTGATTTTCATTCTGCTGTCATTTAGCAGACGCTCGCCAGCATCAAGGCCTCTAATTATGGTTTTATGATGAACTCGTGCAAGAGCGAGATGTGAGATTCTAACATGTTACTGTGAGCAGGACATCAAGTCAGTCCCACCATCAATTCACCATTGGTTTTTTGTGATGTGGCATATGTTTTTTTCCTTACATAATTATGTATCTTATAATTAGGATACCATATTTACCATATTTTACTACAGTATGTCAGATGTACAATATTCATACATTACAGAACAAATATATATATATATATATATATATATATACACACACACACACAATATATATATATACATATAAATATACACACACATAATATATATATATTACAAATATAATAATACATAATATATATATACAAAGAGTGCTTTAAGTTTTCAGGTAGGTTCAGGTAAAAATAGAAATTTAATAAAGTAAAATAAGTAAAATAAAACACTGAATTAAACATACAGTGATCTTTTTTAAAGCTACTAAGTTTTTTTTCCTTTATGCAGGTTTATTAGGTTGCTGTCACTTTAAGACCAAATGCTCTGTTTGTTTTTTAAGTTGGAGTTTGTTTTTACTGGATCAGTTTTTAATCTCATGAATAAAATGAATTATTAAGTAAAGAAATGCAACAATAGTTTCAGTCTGAACATGAATATCTGTAATTTAAGATACTATATTTTAAATATTCTTCTCATTTATTTTGATCAGTTCAATACTGTAGCTGAAAAGAAAACTTTCTGCCAACTTTCTGAATAAAACAAACAAGAATAATCTGATCTCAGTTCTTCTCTAATTACATAATCTCATGTAAAAGTTAAAATTTTATCATTTTTAATTGTAAACACAACACACATTACATCTCATAAAACAACAAACGACATAAAAAATTAAAAATCAAAACCCAAATCACAAAATAGAAAATGATTAGCGTTTATCTTCAGCGTTTGAGTCTGATCTCTTTTGTTCTGGTGTTTATTTTCAAAAGACTCGAGCCGCTTCTGTTTGTCAATCAGCATTAAGTGCACATCTCACCTCCGCAGGAACGAAGCAGAGTGAAATGTCCCGGCATTACGGATCTCACCTGTGCATTAAAAATATCCAGCGTGAAATGTCCCGGCATTACGGGACTAACACAATTCGCATACTCAAACCATACTGTCAATTAAAACAAAAGCGAGCGCCACGCAATTAGTCATTGTGCACTAGAAGAAAAGCGCAACAGGAGATAAAAACACAAACCCAGTAATTACAAAATAAGAGAACAGAGTATTTTCCGTGTAGCAGGTGGTTTCATCTTGACAAACTCTTAAGATACAGTGCAATTACACAAACCTGCAATTAGCCTAGCATCACTAATTAGCCACAGCACTGAAGAATTGGAGATTGCATTGTTAATCTCTGCTTGTATTAAAAAGTCACAATCGCATTTCTCAGCAATTACGTGCGCGCCGCGGCAGGATGGAGACGCGATTCGTGTCTCTCAGCAGATGCTGCTTATTTCTCTGAGGATTTCTGGATGCTTTTGTTGTCGGTCGTCCAGCAGTCTCTCGCGGGAGAGCCGCGCGTTTGACGAGCGTGTCTGAGCATCGGGGTTATTTGTTAGCGTGAGGACGCTGATGATCATGATAAAATACTAACTCAAGATGAAGTGTGCTCCCAAAGGAGGAGAAATCACACATCACACACGGCACTGAGAGTCTCTACTGCTTCTCAGCTGTTTCTCCTGAGAAAAAGACCTCAGGAGTCTCACATGAGTCTGCTCTTGAGTTTCAGAAGAGATCTCAATGATGCTGTGCTGGGATTTGACAAGAGAGTGAAGTGTGCTATCAGAAATCTCACGAGTATTGAAGCAGCACAGACCAGAATAAGTGTTTGGGAAACCGGTTTGGAAAATAATTGCTATTTGCTTTGAATTAAACAGTGATTCAGAAACTACATACATACATACACACCTACATACATAAATAAATAGAAAAATTAACCAGTAGGTGGCGATGAGTGACTGTCTTTATGAATGAGTAATTGAATCATTTAATGAACTGATTCATTCAAAAGCATCAATTCATTCATGAACAAAACAATTGGCTGTCTTTATAATTGAGTCACTGAATCATTCACTGAACCGATTAGAACAAAACAGTGATTCATTAAGGAAAAAACTAATTACTGTCAATAAATGAGTCACTGAATCATTCACTGAACAGATTATAACAAAACATTGATTCATTTAGGAACGAAGTTACTGTCTATGAATGACCTTGTTTGGTTGTAAAGTTAAGGCAATAAAAAAAGGTTAACATCTATGAACGAGTCATTGAATCATTCACTGACCTGATTAGAACAAAACAGTGATTCATTCAGGAGCAAACCAAGTTATTGTCTATATGTGTGAGTCATTGAATCATTCATGAAGTGTGTAGTTTTAAAGAACAAAGAACTATTATTTCCCAAACACTCCTACTGACCCGTCTATCCCAAATATTCATGTGAAATAAGTGAGTTTATATTAAAATTGCTATTTCTGATTGCATACTTCACTGATCCAATGAAATAAAAATATATAAATTAGCTCGTCACCTCGATGACCATCAGCACAAGACCACAGGAACCAGACGAGTCCTCTGCACAATCTGACCTGTGCTGCAGCCTGGAATTAAACCACACCATGCTGGTTTGGTCTGGCCAGACTGACTGACTGAGCCTGGTTTCTCCCAAGGTTTTTTCTCCATTTCTGTCACCGATGGAGTTTTGGTTTCTTGCCACTGTCACCTTTGCTTTTTTAGTTGGGGACGCCTGACTGATAGCACAGACACTTTTGGAAGAGAGCTGAACCGGATCACTGAATCATCAGTGAACTGACTTCAGCTAGAAAATTAATCTTTGTTATTGTCCTCTTGCATTATTGACAAACTATTTTCCTGTAAAGCTGCTTTTTACACATTCAGTATTGTATAAAGCACTATATAAATAAATGTGACTTGACTTGATTAATTAAATTATATAAACATAAATTATATGTTTTTATACATTTTATATAAATTAACTAATAAATTAACAAAAATATCACTCTATTATTATTACTATTAATATATATGAATTTTTATCTTTATTGATTTATTCATTTAAATTTATTAATTATTTTAAATGTAATTTTCTATATATTTTAAGGTCCAATAATGTCAGTCTGAGTGTGAAACCCAGCATGTGCTGCTCTGTGGCGGTGTTTCACTCATTCAGACTGTCTGTTCTGCCCAGTTCATTTCCTAACATGACTCTTTTTGTGTCCATGTGTTCATCCCTGATGGTGTCCATAAAAGAGCTTTTATCCAGAAACGCCTCTCATCATGACACACCGAATAAATCAGCTGCTGAACGTCGTACGCAGAGGGTTCGAGGAACTTCCTGCAGGTCGGTACAAACCAAACTCATTTGTGAGGCTGATGGGGGACCGTTTCATCGAAAAATAATTGAACTTCCTCTTTTAATTAAGGCAGCGGCGGCGTGTGGACCAGCGGGAAGCTGCTGCAGTCTGGCAGGTGTCGAGTCGTCTAACACGAGCCGATTTGTAGGTTTGTGTCAAGAGCAACAGGAAACATAATGAATTAATGAGACGCACTGCAGCGCTGGATGACAGAAGAAACGGGAGGATAGGAACAAAGTTTAATTCTCTATTCTTTTGACTTGTTTTATCGCTCCCTATTTTTTTTCTATCCTATCTACTTGTTTACTTTTTATTTATTATATGTGACACTGGACCTCAAAACCAGTCGGGTCATCAGTTTACATTTCCAAACATTCATTTGGCCATTCATCGTAATAATGCAGTGAGGTGTTTGTGCTGCACACAGAGATGTGATCTGATCATCATCAGTGTGTCTGGAGTCACATGAAGAAACAGAACAAACTGAGACAGACTCAATCCAGAAGAACTGTGTCTCCGAGACGCTTCAAGAAACCTTCCCGGTTTTGTGGTCCAGGGTCACACAGGTAAATGTCTAAATGAATGAAGACGTTCTCACCTGGTAGAAATTGGGCCAGAAGGTGCTGATGGCCAGCTCCACCTGCTGCCATCTCTTCAGAGCCGTTCCGGACGAGTTCCACACAGCGATGCCCAGAGGATAACTGTTCTCCTTCACGTAGATGAGGAGCTGGCCAGGGCTCGAACCCTCTCGACCGGCGCTGTAATACTCGAATATGACGCAGTGGGTGTCATTCTCTTTGAACTGTGGCATGTAGAGATGCGCTCGCTGACCAGAGACCCGACTTGATGTGTTCACCATCATGAACGCTGAATCTGAGGACGGGAAATATCAAAGGTTAGGTTACAAGCTGAAGATACAGCACAACAACAGTGCAAACTAATGTAATCAATCCCGTCCATTTACACCTGTGTGAATCTACCGCAGGATAAACACTGACACTGATCAGCAAATAACAACAGAGCATCCTGAAAACTTAAAAAAAGGTAATGTGCTCAAGTGTACAGTGGTCACATTTAATAGTCTTTCAATTTAAAACCTTTCAGTTAACTTAAACTCAACCATAATTTATTTTAGTATCATTAATATAATACTATAGTTTATTTTTATATTTTCTGTGTTAATTTTAGTTAAAAATTGAGTAATTTTGTTTTGTGTTTCTGTCATCTATAATTTTTTAATAGGTCTATATTGTTTTTTTTGTTTTATGATAATTTTTTTTCAGTTTTAGGTTTTGATTTAAACTAAATTAAACTAAAAAAACCTTAAAAATTCATCAAAATAAAAAAAAATAAAAAAACATTAAATAAACATAAATATATATAAATAAATTTATATATTTATTTATTTATTTATTTTTTATTTATTTTTTCAGTTAGTTGCCAAGGTAGCATTTCTAAAAAAAAAAAATTTCATTTAAGTTGAAGTCCTAACAAAACTAAAGCTAAAAACAAACATTTATGTTACTTGTTACTTGAATAGACTTGAATAAAATAAAATATAAAAAAGTGCCAAAGCAATATTTCTCATTTTCGTTTAAATTTAAATGAAGTACTAAAAAAAACTAAAACTAAAAACACAAAAACATTTGTTACTTGACATGAAATAAACATTAATTTCAATTAAAGTTAACTTTTTTTTTATTAAAATTGAACTTATTTAATAAATATATAAAGTATAAAGTATAAAAAAAAAGTAAAAACATAAGAAAACTGTTACTTGACAAAACGTTTTGGTTAACATTTATTTTATGTCAAGTAACAAAAATGTATTTATGGTTCTAGTTTTAGTTTAATGGCTGAAAAGAAAGTTCTCATGAAAAATAAAATACAGAATATAAATCCCGCAGCATTATTTAACATAACCATTAATGCACAAATTAGATGTGTTACATAAATGCCTGATATGTAGTTTATGCTCTCCGTGAGCGATAGCAGTTTTATTTCTGTGTAAATCCATAGATAAACCACGCTTTCAGCAGGCATTTCATAATCTAGAACGACAAAAACATAATAATTCTGATATAACATAGCAGTTGAGAAATGCAATAAAATACGATGTTTTGTTTGTTATATTCCAATATTCCAGAGAATATTATCCAGTGAATTATTCTTCACTCTTTCGTCTTTTAAACAGCTTATAAACCTACTAAAATTGTAGTTTAAAATGAAGTTCACATGACTCCTGTGCTTTATTTATTTTCTCTATTTGAAAACTCTACATTTATTTTGTTTATTGTTAATATAAGTGTTGCCGCTGATGCTTTTTTTCATAAATAAAATGTTTTTATTGTAATATGGAGATTAAATTTACCATGAAAGACTGCTAATTTTCAACACTTTTTTAAAAAAAATGATTGAAAAGAGGAAAAACCAAATTGAAAAAAGGAAAAACCAAATTCACCAAGTGAATTAAGACTGTTAACAGTAAATAAATATCGGTTCTACATACCGGTTATCGGGAACATAAACATGCAAATAATTGGTATCGGTTATAAAATAATCAATATCGGTCGATCACTACTGGCGACCCAAGTGCAGACAGACTGTGGTCTCTAACAAACGCATCACTTCCTCTGAGAGAACAACCGTGTGTGTGTGTGTGTGTGTGTGTGTGTGTGTGTGTGTGTGTGTGTAACTAGCTCAGGTGTGTGAAGTGTTTGCTGGACTAACAGCGCAGTGGAAAAACAGCTAAAGACGGGAAGTGTGTTTCTAAAACGGTTAATGAGTAGCTTCTGTCACATCAGAGCGGCTCTCGACGGAAAGCAGATGTTGACTTTAGAGCCGTGTGTTTGTTTGTCCAGAGCGACTGAAGCTCATTTAACCCTCATTTCTACTGCATGAAAACAAGAAGCTCTTCAGCATTTAACTCTAGAAAGCTGCTGTATCATATCAGATACATGAATGTCTCTAAAACTGAAAGAGAAAATTTAATTTCTCTTTTCTTTCCTTTATAAATGATTAAAATGTACTTGTAATTGTACAAGCGTCCAGCTTCAGCTGCTGCTTCTGGTGTCAGATCTTGAGTGATTTTGATCAAGTAAAGGTCAGAATAACTGCAGTAATATCTCCAGATGAACTCTTACTGGACTGAAGCAGCTCAGCTTTACTTGATTCTCCATCAATCATGTTTTAGAGTCTCAAATCTGATCATCAGGATCTTTTGAGGAGCGTTTGTTTCCAGGAAGCTTTACTTTCACTGTTCCTCAGCGGAGGAATGATCTTCACAAGCCTCCAGAACATCTCACATCTTCTGAGGAGCCTTTATTTCTTCATCTCTCAATCACTGCATTATATGTTTGGATCATTTACATCTCATCTTACTGAGACACATTACTGGAGATATAGAGCATAGAAATATCAGCATCTGCAGCAAATTGTACAGTTTTTCCCTCCATATTCTCACTATACCAAACTATATGAGCCATAAAAGCCTGATGCATCAAATATCAGAAGCTTTTATTTTTGTCTAAAGGTTCAACAAACTGTTCCATTTCCAAAAACAGATTTTCCAGGGTTAAAAAAGATCTGGATCAGACGTGATGTTTTTCATGAATGCAGCAGGTCTGAACTCTCTGGACTGAAATCATCTGAACAGACGACAGACGCAGATGCAGACGTGAGCATATGTTAAACCCACTGTCACCATGAGCTCATTACTGAATCTGCTGACACACACAGCACTGTATGCGTCGCCTCTCCATAACCTCACATCTGTCAGTAAATACTGCGCTTTATACTGTATGCATTACTCTACAATCAGAGTCTCATTCCATACACACTAACATGCTGCAGAAACCAACATATGTTAGTAATGTAAAGGAGATACAGAAGACACAGAACGATTTTCCTCAGTGTTATTTTAGATTCTTTGAGATACTATTATGGTTACATTAATATTTTGAGTTAGTTTTTTTTTTTTTTATTATTATTGTTTTCAGTTGTCTTTTTTCAGTTAAACTACACTGTAATCATGAAATTATTTATTTTTTTATAATATTATTTATTTTTATTTCGATATCAATTATTTGTTGCCAGTGCGAACCACAGAAAAAATAAAAATTAATTAATATTTATTTATTTTATTTTATTTCAAAGTTAAACTAAATGAAAAGGAGAAATCTAGTGAAAAATATATTAAAATTTATTTATTATTTATTTATTTTATTTTATTTCAGTTTAAATATTTTTAAATATTATATATTAAATTATAAATAATATTTTAAGAAAAAATAAATTAAATTACAATAATGTAATTTATTGTAATTTGTTATTTATTTTATGAATTACAAAATGATATTTTGTTAATATTATTTATCAATGTTTAATTTTATTTAATTTGTTATTTATTTTATGAAAGTTTAATTTAATGTTTAATTTTATTTCAGTTAAAGTTTATTTATGATTGTTTTTGTAATATTTATTTTAATTTTAATATAAATTATCTGTAATTTATTTATAGTTATAAAGGTTTACTTTATGGTCTTAGTTCTTGTTTAAATCCTTGTTGCCGTGCTGAGATGAAGCGTGCAGTAAAGCGCAGGGAACAGAGGCTGTTAGTGATCAGAAGTGGAAACGGATCAATCACTTCGTCTCACCTTAGAAACCTGTGAGAGACAAATCAAAGATGAGACACTGAATGGGTTCTTGACTCGGTCCGGCTGTGTGTTCTGGGTTAAAAGCCATTAAAACACACTTCTGACGGTCTGTTTCAGCCTGAGAAACTCTTATCAGCACATTAGAAATACAGTCTATAATCAGATTTATGAGCTGAGCATCAGCCGGATCATCCAGGATTTTCTTGTTGGAAGCATGTCGATTAAAAATATCATGGTGGAACTAATTAGTGTTGATCAAAATAAGTTGTTGAACTTCTTTAGGGTGGAGCTCCAGCTACAGAACCTCATTCTGTGCAAAAGATTTTATATATTTAATTAAATATTTAATTTATTTAAAATTATATATTTATTCTAAAATTATATATTTATTCATATTATATTTATATATATTATTTTTAAATATTTAAAATTATAATATTTAAATATAGCATATATATATATTTATATATAATATATATATATATATATATATATATATATATATATATATATATATAGATAATGTAAATAGAAAACCAGTATAAAAATATCAAATGAATTTACATTATATTACATCATATTACAGTGCCACTATTGAGCCTTCAGCTCCCTGTTGCTTGTGCACCTTTTCACACACAATTTCTTTCTTCCAGTCAACATTGCATTTAATATGCTTTGATACAGCACTCTGTGAACAGCCAGCCCTTTCACTAATGACCTTCTGTGACTTACGCTCTTTGTGGAGGGTGTCAATGATTGTCTTCTGGACCACTGCCAAGTCAGCAGTCTTCCCCATTATTGTGGTTTCAAAGAACAAGAGATACCCGGAATTTATTCTGTGGAGATGATCATTTAATGAAACTCAAAAGTAAATATTCGAATATTTTGAGATACTGTATTTTTGACTTTCATGAGATGTAAGCTCTAATCATCAAAATTAAAACAAAAACTTTTGAAATGTTTTACTTTATATGTAATGAATCTAGAATATATGAAAGTTTTTTTTAAATAAGTAACTTTTTTACGATATTCAATTTTTTTGAGATGCACCTGTGTATATATAGCCTATAGTAAAATTTGAAAGCCCTTTCATCTCACTTTAAAAATGCATGTTCATTATTACTATCTGTAGATGTAAAACTTCAAACACAGATCTGTAAGATCCTCACGTTCCCGATCCGTACCTGCTCCAGACCAGCTGTATATACTGTATAATTACACACACTTCACATGCGGAGCCGCATCGGTGTTATCAGTCAAACACACGCGTGTTTGGTCCTGTCTCGTGTGTTTCCCATGTGTCTAGTCGAGATCACAGGTTGCGTGTCAGATTGAGCTGATCTCTCTCACAGCCCGAGGGGAGAAATCCCATCATTCACTCATTCACACACTAATATTACTGTCTGAGGATCTGCAGAAACTCACAGCCTGGAGGAGCGAGGAGGAGAAACTGAAAGATTCAATGTTTATTAAAGGGATCGTTCAGCCAAAAAAAACATTCTGTCATCATTTACTCAACCGCATGTCTTTCATGACTTTCATTCATCCAACACAAAAGGAGAGAAACATTTTGAAGAATGTTAAAAAAAGCACCATGAGCCATCATAACATTAAAAAACGAATCTATATCTAGTATCTAGTATATATATATATATATATATATATATATATATATATATATATATATATATATATATATATATATATATATATATATATATATATATATATAAAATGACAATGACAATTTGTCCCTGCAGCACAAAACCAGTCTTAAGTCGCTGGTGTATATTTTTAGCAACAGCCAAAAAAAAAAAATAGCATGGGTCAAAATTACTGATTTTTATTTTATGCCAAAAATCATTAGGATATTAAGTAAAGATCATGTTCCATGAAGATATTTAGTAAATTTCCTACCATAAATATATGAGAACCTAATTTTTCTAATTTTCATAACTTCAATATAACAACCTCAAAAATTATATTCTCAATATCCATAAGATTCCAGATTTTCAAATAGTCATATCTCAAAAAAATATTATCTAAAACAAAAAAAACCATATCTTAACAAACCATACATCAATGGAGAGATTATTATTCAGCATCCAGATGATGTATACATCTCAATTTCGAAAAATTGACACTTATGACTTTTTTTGTGCTCCAGGGTCACAATTGTTAATAAGTAACTATAATTATATAATTTTATTAATTATACAGTAATAATATTTAAATTAATAATGTATAATATGTATTTTATTTATTAAAAAAATAATTGTAATATGTATATATACACATACATACAACGTGTGTTCCACAGAATAAAATCATGTGTTTGTATGAGTAAATAATCATACAATATTGATTATTATATCAATAATCAATAATAATACGATTTATAATGATTTCTGTGTGAAGTGACCCCTTCGTTGGTTAACATGCATCTTGAAGTGTTATCAGGTCAGTGATGACAGCGGTTCAGCGTTCCTGTAATCTCGTCACTTACGAGCAGCTGCTCTTTCATTAGCAACGGTCCAACAGTGACTCGGACTCGTGTGAAAGCAGCTGAAGAAAGAGCAGCAATCGAGCTCCATCACATGTGACGAGCAGCGAGACGTGTGTGAGATAAACGACAGCAGACTGATAACAGAGACGGAATGAAACCTTCCCGAAAATACCAGCACTCCCGTGACCGCGTAACTGTTTGATTGAGTTACTCTGACGGCACATGATCGCAGAGACACAAAACACACCAGACACGTCACATCTGATATATCTGAAAGAACAAGCATCCAGTAAATCAGCTGCAGTGATTCCTGCTGGAGATTCCTAGTAATTCATCATCAGAATAAATCCATGCAGTGCACCAAAAACAACTTACACTTAATAACTGTCTGAATGTCATTTAGTCTACTGAATATCAAAGCATCTCATGCACAAACACTTTACTATGGAAGCCTGTCTCCGTCACTGAATAAAAGATAAAAAAATGTGATTGTGAATTTATCTCGTAATTCTGACATTTTTATAAACTTGCAATTCTGAGAAATAAAGTCGCAATTCTGAGAAAAATTTTAAATCTCGCAAATCTGACTTTTCTTTTTTTTTTTACTTCTCAGAATTGCAACTTTATTTCTAAGAATTGAGACTATTTCTCAGAATTGCAACTTTATTTCTCAGAATTGTACGTTTATATCTTGAAATTCTGACTATTTCTCAGAATTGCAATTTTATTTCTCAGAATTACAACTTTATTTCTCAGAATTGCAACTTTATATCGTGAAATTCTGACTATTTCTCAGAATTGCAACTTTATTTCTCAGAATTGCAACTTTATTTCTCAGAATTGCAACTTTATTTCTCAGAATTGTAACTTTATTTCTCAGAATTGCAACTATTATCGTGAAATTCTGCTCAGAATTGCAACTTTATACACTCAGAATTGCAACTACAACTCTAATAATCACAACTTCAAATTTCAATCGTGAAATTCTGACTATTTCTCAGAATTGCAACTTTATTTCTCAGAATTGCAACTTTATTTCTCAGAATTGCAACTTTATACAGTATCTTGAAATTCTGACTATTTCTCAGAATTGCAACTTTATTTCTCAAAATCAAAACTATACATCACATAAAAACAACTACAATTTCTCAGAATTGCAACTAAATATCTCTAAAAACTGAAAACTTATAACAATAAAAACTAACTATCACAAATAATCCCAACTATATCTTGAAATTCTGACTATTTCTCAGAATTGCAACTTTATATCTTGAAATTCTGACTACTTCTCAGAATTGCAACTATGTCTCAGAATTGCGCCTACTCATGATTTGCGACTTTTTTCTGAATTGCACATTTTTATCATGCAATTCTGGCTTAACACGAAATTGCATGTTTCTATCACACAATTTAGAATTGATAGCTAAAACCTCGCAAATACCTTTATTATTTTTCATTCATTGGCAGAAATGGGCTTCCATACTTCACAATCCAAATATCTGACAGATAGAATTTTGAAATATAAAAAAAAAAAAGCAGATCCCATGTTGAACATGCAAACAAAATCCAGTGCGGAAATGTAATCCATTACTGATTACAAATTACATAATGGAAATTGTAGTTAGTAATGTCGAATAATATGTAAGCTATAAAAATAAATAAGTTCCAACTACTTAAAAAAATATAATACATAAAATGTGAATCATTGTGTGAATAATATGTAACCCATAAAAAGTAACTGTAGTCTGATCACAAGCATTTTAAAATGTTATATAATCTAATTACAGGTACTAAATGTTTAGAATCAGATTACATAATCCGGATTACATGTAATCTGTTACAATCCAGCACTGACAGAAGCTGCTGAATGGGTCTGAAGGGTGACTTTACATATAAATACATATGTGCTGCAGTTTAGCATCCCTCAGATGTCAGACTGCATATTTACCCATAATCCTCTGACATGCTTTCAGCAGGTTAATGTATCTACATGTGTGATCCTCAATCTGGTGTCTATCATCATCATCATCAAAGCCTCTGCTCTTCATCAGTTAGCTGACGTGTTTATTTGATGGCAGTTTTGAGTTTGAAGCACTACAAAAGCCGCTCATAACTCTGGAAGTGCTGCTTTGTTCCTCACGCCACCTTCATCTTCAAACAGCTCTGATATTTGTTTGATTTAGTCAGACGCAACAGCAAGGGATGCGCGTGATGAGGAACAAAACCGGCCATATGGACTTTAATGGAGAAATGCTTGAGTTAAGAGTGGAAAGATGGGAAAACACAAGGTCACAGGTGAGAACTGAGCGATTACGAGAAACTGATCACCTGATCGTGAGAGCTGTGTGGTTACTAAGAGATCAGTCACATCGTCTTTACCTGCTGGACCATTAAGCAGGTGCAAAAAAATCCCATAGACATCTACAGACCAGATCACAGGGACTCTTCTCACACCGGACTGCACCAAAATACCCTAGCAACAACCCAGTACACCCTGGCAACCACATATCAATCATCTGGGACATCCTAGCAACTGCCCAGAAAGTCCAAGAAACTACATAATAAGCACTACATAATATATCTTAGCAACCACCAAAACCTTTTAAACAACAACACTAAAACAACTACACTACAGTACACCCTAGTAACCACAAAAAACACCCAGAACCCCCTAGCAACCACCCTGTACACCCTAGCAACCATGTAGAAACACCTTAACAATAACATGGAAACAACTAAAGTACAGTGCAACCTAACAACCACATAAAAAACACCCAGAACCCCCTAGCAAACACTCAGTACACCCTAGCAACCACTTAGAACACCTTAACATCAGCATGGAAACAATACATAAAAAACACGATCTGGAACATCCTAGCAACCACCCAGAAACTCCTAGAAACTACATTACCACCAATACACATGGGAACAACTAAAGTACAGTACACCCTAGCAACTACATAAAAAACACCCAGAACCCCCTAGCAAACACTCAGTACACCCTAGCAACCACTTAGAACCCCTTAACATCAGCATGGAAACAACCACAGTACAGTACACCCTAGCAACCACATATAATTGATCTGGAACATCCTAGCAACCACCCAGAAACTCCTAGAAACTACATAACCACCAATATGCATGGGAACAACTAAAGTACAGTACACCCTAACAACCACATAAAAAAACACCCAGAACCCCTAGAAACCACACAGTACATCCTAGCAACCACTTAGAACCCCTAAACAACAACACTGAAACAACCACAATACAGTACACCCTAGCAACCACATAGAAACCACTCAGTATACCTTAGCAACCACAAAAAACACCCAGAATCCCCTAGCAACCACCCTGTACACCCTAGCAACCACGTAGAAACACCTTAACAATAACATGGAAACAACTAAAGTACAGTGCACCCTAGCAACCACATAAAAAACACCCAGAACCCCCTAGCAACCACTCAGTACACCCTAGCAACCACTTAGAACCCCTTAACTTCAGCATGGAAACAACCACAATATAGTACACCCTAGAAACCACATAGAAACCACTCAGTATACCCTAGCAACCACATAAAAACATCCAGATCCTCCTATAAACCAAATAAAACCCATTAACAACAACACAGAAACAATTACAGTACAGTACACCATAGAAACTATGTAGAAACATCCAGAACCTCAATATAACAACAATATATAAACAACCCAGCACACCCTAACAACCACATAGCAACCACGCACAACACATTAGCAGTGTGGCAGTGAGTTTCTTCACATTTTCTTGAGGAAATATAAAAGTACCCTAGTAAAAAAGTAATATATTTAAAATACATTTATTTCATACTAAGTATAGTTAAAATCTATTAACATATTTACTGACAAATAACGTAAGACTTACTGATATAAAAATTATAATTAAACTTTATATGGCATACTACTTGTGCACAATGCACATTTCTTAATATCAAGTCTAAAATGTGTTTTAATGTCACCTTTGATGAGAATTGTATGATCTTTAAATAATATCGGTCTTTAAATGCAAAATATTTAAAGTGTACCTGAAGTGTACTTGCAATATTTCCACTCTAGCACAATCAAATATACTAAACATATCTTTAACTGGACTTCTGCACAATGGAAGTGCATTAAGAACAAAATAAGCTGTTGCAATTTAGCACACTTTAAGTTTACCAGTTTAGTATACTAAAAGTATAACTACATGGCATTTTATTAAGTACATAAATATGAAAATGTATTTGTAGTATACAGTACATAGCATGAAATGTATTTCAAATACATTTAAGTATATTTATTTTTCACTAGGTGAAACTCTCTTAGCTTCTTCCTGCAGAAATCTTGAAGTTTCTTCTCGCTTCTCCAGAAGCTGCTGAATCACATCAGCGTTCATTTCATCTGCATTGATCTCTGTGAATTATGGGATGGCAGATCTTGTTATGTTTGGCCTACTGTACAAAGTTACAAGGTGAAATTGAGTTAGAGCGGCAGGAGAGTCATGTTAACGCACCTTCCTGCTTCATTATGGTTTCACGGCTGAGTTAATGCACTCGTCTCATATCAGGTATCAGCTTCTGGTAAATGTTGAGTGGAAGTGTCTCCTGAAGAAATGCGCTGTAAGGTAATTACGCTCGTGTGGCGTATAATGGAGCTGGCAGACACACACCTGCCGTGTGTCGTTTGTGTAACTCGTTAGAGATGGACTAAATGCTTCTCTCTTCATCCGTGGAGGAACGGCAGCAATCTGCTGCTGATTTCCCTGCGACGAGTCGAGTGTCTGCTGACGGTGTCTCAAATATGCCGATGCATTAACATTAGTTTGCCTGACACGTAATACCATCTTTTGGACATTTACCATGGTAATACTCCTTTACGAAACAGTACTGTGGTAGTACCATTGTGCAGTGATGGTATCAGAAGGCAATACTATGGTACTTTGAAATACACCATGTGTAATACATACACAGTGTTGTAATCATTTACTAGAACTAAGAATATTCAATATATTTTTTGTTATTGAAATAAAGTTTAAAAATGTTATATATATATATAATATATATATATATATTACAAACTTTAAAAAACAAAAATTTGAAATGCTGCTTTGATTAAAAAAAGTAATACGTTTTTTTAAAACAATAAAACAGTAAAATAATACTGCATAGTGCATGTTCAAAATACTTTTTTATCAGTGTCAATATTTTTTGTCAGTGTCAGTTCTGTTGTTGTCTGTCCCAATAAAAGCATAAACCATGTCAAAGGTGAAAGACAAGTATACAAGTATATAAGGACAAGAGCAGGCATCATTTTAGACTGTGTGTTCCTCCTTGTCCCCGCTACGTTACGGGTGGGGATACACACAGTTTGTGTGTTGTTTGTTTGGAAGCAGAGCTTGCACAGTCAGCTCTTGAGGGGGCTGATTGTGCTTGTGCCTGCTGCAAATGCTCTGCTCCTGCCAGGTACGCTTCAAGGAGTGTGCCCATGTTTGTGATCTTGTGGTTCCATTTCCGCTGCTGCTGTGGCACGGCGGTGATTGAGATCACGGGGATCACACATGAATCTAGCAGACAGGTTGGAGAGGGGCTCGCCCTTTCTCCACTTTGCACTCCCTAGATCTAGCGCTCTCTCTTGGGGTTCGGAAGTCCGCGCTGCGGTCTCTTCCCCCTTTGAGTGAGAGCTCGCTGCTGCAGCTATCTTTCCCAGAGGAGACTGATATTGTTTGCATATGAGTAGACTGCTTTTGGATCACTCGTTCTCCCTGCCCTCACTAAATAAGGGATGGGGATGCACTTGATTTATGTGTAGTCTGTTTTGGAGCTTGCGGTCATGAGTGGCCGCCCATCCCGCGGTCTGTGGAGCGGCCGCCATCTCACATGGCACATCTACTGCCTGGAGATGCTGGTCGTATTTCCCGGACCTAAGAGAATACCGTGTGTTGGGTGCACTGACAACACAGCGGCGGTTTCTTACATCAACCACCAGAGAGGTCTGTGTTCACGCCCCCTTTACAGGCTGGCTCACCAGATTCTTGTGTGGGCCCTTTCGGTCACTGCAAGCATTGTTAGGTCTCCTCTCGCTACAGAGAGTATTTAAGGCCTCCACTCACCAGAGCTCCGCTAGGACAGTATCAGTGAGTGTTGGTCTCTCTGTGAGCCTCCTTACAGGATGTCCGGAGTGTGGAGTATAGTCCGACCTCCTCTCGATGGAGAGTTGTCATGCTGAGGCCTCCACTCCAAGAGCTTGACCGTTTCTGCGAGTGTCGTCAGGTCTCCTCTCGCTACAAATAATTATTGAGACCTCCGCTCGCCAGAGCTCCGCTAGGTCAGCATCAGTGAGTGGAAGGCATTAGGGGAAACTTCTTACAAGCCCCTGGGGGATGGAGGCTCCACCCCGAGGAGCTCATCTGGAAGCAGACTTGGCTGAGGCTTTGTCTGTAAGCCTCCCCCAATCACTCGGTTCCTGGGAGTTCTGGAGAGAGTGCGCCGGACGGCTAGCCCTCGTGCCTCTCTCATTATTACACTTCCCACAACCTATATCCTTAGGAACTGTCTCTCCATGGGAGATTTCCATCAGGAGGGATCTCCTCTCTCAGTCTGGGCCTTCCCACCACCTGGAGTTTTAGGAACTGTAGATCCCACTCCACCTTGAAGGTGTCCGTGGCGCCTCTAGCTGCTTGCCACGCCCCTCTCGGCGGTCGGTTACATGTTTCCTCCCCGGTGCACTGAGGCTGAGGCCTCCTGCCAGGAGAAGCTCATGCTAAGTGGTGGATCGGGATGCTATCCATAGCCTTGAGTCCTCTGATCTCCTCTCTCCCTTCGGGGTCGAGTCTCACTCCTCAAGAAGTTGGCCTTCAGGACGCTGCGGGATGTCCACTCCGTTTACATGTCAGATTCTATACCTGCATTTTGCGCCACCCCTGGCTCCTTTTTCTCTCGCCTTAGCTGTGCTCTTCCACACTAGGCAAGGACTTGCAAGTCTGGCAGCGTGGGCATACACGCCAAGGGAACGAGACACTGCGTCTCATTGCCATACTTCCAGCATCCCTGCGAGTGCTTCCTTCATTCCACCAGAAGCTGCCGCTGTGTCCACCGCACATGCTTTTAAGCTCCCTGGCAAAAGTGGATCTGAACTTAGTCTGGGCTGTAATTGATTTGCACTGAATCCTGCTGCTTCTCTGATCCTGCGTGAGGACCCGTTTGAAGACACTCGCAGATAACCAGAGACCTTTGACCCGTCGGCGTCGTTAAAGAGGAAACATCATTAGAGTGCAGACGCAACTGCAGCAAACGATTCTGAAAGCACATTATAATGGGATTGTTCTATAATTCACTCGGCAGGGAAATGTGTTTTCTCCCCTCAACAATTAAGAGGAAGAGGCTTTTAAAAGCGACTGCTGCATTTCCATAAAGGGCAAAGCTCTGGAATCACATGAAACACGAGCTAAATGCTTTTTACTGTTCAGTGTGGGGAAATAAATAAATAGCTGAGAAAGAGAGCGATTGTATCACGTCCGGTTTTAATAGAGCTGCAGTTTAACACATCAAACTCAGATTATACATGTCAGGATCTCCTCAGATCATCTTCAGCAGCAGATAATACGTCTTTACTTTCGCTCAAGCGCTTCGGCTGCATAAAACATGCTCATTTGGGGTTAATGGAAGATGTTGCAGTGAAAGCGTGGCTTCTTCCAGGCCTCGTTCGCTTCAATATTTAAACGAGATGCATGATTTAAGGTGGTATCATCACACGCGTGTTGTTGGTGTGGTGTTATAGCGTGTAAACGGTGCCCCACGTGTTGCTGGAATCACTAATGAGTTTTCAGAGCAGCTTTCAATTAACACACGGATCAATGATCGCTAACAGAAGACATGTGATTCATCAGAGCCGCTCTGTCAGGACAACAGAGACACAATCAGCGGATAAACAGACAAACATGCTTAAACACTGACAAGATGACATTAAAACTGAAAAAATAAATAAATAAATTTAACCATCATTATTAAAAATGTAAAATAAATAAAAAATTCTCACTCAGTATTTAGCAGTCATTTAATAGATTTTGGTCTAAAATTAAATAAAATAGATTTTAATATTTATTAATACTATAAAGTTAATATTAATATTTGCAAAGATATATTAATAAACATAATTCAAAATTTAAACAAATAATAATGAAACAAATATTTTTAAATAAATTATAATATCACCCAGTATTTAGCTGGCTTTTAACACTTCCTTTTGGCCCCCAAAAATTAAAATAAATACACATTAAATTAAAAATTTAAATATATAAAAAAAAAAAAAAAATAAAAACATATAAATAAAAAAAAATTCAAAAAAAAAAAAAAATATAAAAAAGTCAAAAAAAAATTAAAAATTCATACAATTTTTTTTAATAATATAAAACTGCAAAAAGTTATATTCTCGCTCAGTATTAAGCTGATTTAAAAAAAATTAAATGAAATAAAAAATATTTTAATATATAAATGAAATTAATAAATATAGGTATTTATCAGTAAAGTAATATTCATATAAATGTTTTAATAACATAGTATCAAAATTAATAAAATTTAAATAAAGAAATAAATAAGCGTATAAAATAGTCTTTTAATAAATAACATTACAAAAAGTGATATTCTTAATCAGTATTGACCTGGCTATAAAATAGTTTTTGGCCCAAAATAAAATTTAAAATTTAAAATTTAAAATTTTTAATATATAAATAAAATGAATAAATAATATAAAATTTACAAACTTATTAATGTGTTTATAATATATTAATTCAAATTTACAAAATTTAAAACAAAAATAAAAATTGTATTCATGAAAATTAATCAAATAAAACAGAAATAAAATTTAAAGCAGATAAAAACAACTTGAAATTAAAAATTTAAATTCCATGTTAGCTTCCAAAGGAAATCAGGAAAATGAGGGTGTTTTCAGAAATTTTATGCATTTCAACAGTAATGTCGACACGAAAACACTAATCAAGCCAAATCTCAAATGTACTGTAATCAGTCTGAGCTGAGCGCGGTGCAGGTCTGTTCCAGTGCAGACGCTGTTAAACCAGTGAAGAACACAGATCTAATGAATCGACTGTCCGTTTCATTCACGGAGCAACGGCCGAAGTTCCTTCTTCATTAACGGCGGCGTCACTAATCATTCCAGTCCCCATAATGCTTTGTGTCTCGTTGAGTGTGAATAATGTACAAGTGCTCTTGTGGAAGGAACACAATCAATGGCTTTGCAATAAATGCTGCTGTACCCTTGTGTTATCATTAACACACACACACACAGCGGATCTGGAGCGGTTCCCGCGAGCCGCTGATGAACATGTTTGTTTGGAATTATCCGCCGCTTCTTTTCCAATTTGTCCGTGCTGGGATTCTCTCCGGTCCCGTAGCCGCTCTATTGATTAACCTTCACATGTAAAGCACGCTGTAAACTGAAGGTGGGCCGCTGGAAATGTGTTTCTGAGGTAGTGAATGATGAATTGTTCAGCGGGGACGTTCGCCTGAGGGAAGCGGCTGCTAATAGAGTTAACGTTCATCTTAACGCTCACGTCACCGATGTGCATGAAACACCAAGAGGAGAAAGTCACCTTTATTTATACAGCACTTTTTAACAATACAGAAACACTAACTAAAAAACAACACCAAACAAAAATTAAAAATTGCAATAAAAAAAAAAAATTAAAAATCAAAATCAAAATAAACAAAATTTATGTAAACATTATAATAAATAAATTGTAATATTTATTAATAATACTATATTAATAGTTATTATTAATATATTAATAAAATAAATATAAAAATGTAGCAAAAAAAATATTTCAATTAAAAATTAAAAACTAATTAAAATGTATTAATATTTTTAAATCATATATTATTTTTTAAACATTAAAATAATATTAAAAAGCAAATAAAAATAAAAATGGATTACTTTATAGCTTCCTAATTAAATCAGGAATTTAATACCCTAATTTCCTTTTTTTTTTTTATTTGGTACCTAATTTAATTTCAATATGTATATTTAAAAATTGTTTTTATTTTTTTTTATTTTGCATTTTAAAAAAGTAAAATATATAAATAAAATAAATTAATATTAAGATTTATTAATAAAAATAAACTAAATGCAAGTATTATTGAAAATATTAAAATAACATTAAAAAGTGAATAAAAAGTTATATATTAGCTTCCAAATAAAATCAGGAAATGATTATCCCTAACATGTCATTTTAATCTTTAAAAAAAAAAAAATGTTCTTTTTCTCATATGCAGTAAAAGGTTCCTACAGTCTTGTACAAACTGAGAGAATTAGGAAATTGTGATTTTCAGGCCTGGAAAACTATTCAAAAATGATACGATTTTAAAAACACATACATAAACTGTACAAAAAACCGATCAAGCACTTGTGATCTAATACTGAACTTCATGCTGGAAAGCTGTTAATCTCTCGTTAGACTGCCATGTTTCTGATTGGCTGGGAATCTGTCCAGCAGCCAATCAGCACTCTCCGCTGAATGACTGAAGGAAGCATGTGTGCTCTCTGAGCTCGGCGCTCGGCATTCTGGGTAACAGCCGCGACAGCTGCAGTGCTCTTTATGGGCGTCTGTGACGGGACACCTGTGATCTGTACTGCGGTAAAAACACGGTTCAGCACAGTAAGAGACTCCTCTACAAACACAAACTCCAAACCATAGCAACAAAACTCTCTTATTCAATTTATGTAACATCAATTGCATTATTATTACATTATATTATTAATAGCAATATTATCATTTGTAATGTCAATATCAATATTAATAATATCAAAAATATAATCAATTACACTATTAATTACACAATCGAATAAAATAACACAAAATAATATAATAATAAAAATAACAATAAAAATAACAATAAACAATACAATAAACACAATAGATAAGATCAGACTTCAGTATTGAGTGTTTTATGAAAAATAAAAAATTATTACAAATTAACATAATATATTATTAATTAATTATAATACAACATATTATAATCTATAATATAATAACAATGCTATTAGCTGTGTACACATGATCTGCTGAACTGAAGTGTTTAGTGTGTGGCTCTGGAGCTCATCTCTTCTCTGACCGGCGTCCAGTTTCCTTTCATTACGTCAGAAGTGCTTCACCTATAAACATGCCGCAATCGCTTCTTTGATATTCAAGCATGATGGGAAGGAAATAGAGCTCTGGCTGGCGTTAATGTGATCTATCAGCTCATTTAAGGCTGGAGACACGCGCCGAGCGTCCGCCGCTAATCACAGCCCAGCCGTGTTACCAACTTCAGATCATTACACTTCAGTCTCACGGACAGTTAGAGAAAGTCATCAAGAACCACACAAGAGCAAGATGCAAACTCTGGCACAAAATGAAATTAAAAAAAAAAAAAAAAACATAAAAAGCAAAATATATATTAATGCAATTAAAAAAAAGAATATGCATTAATCATTAATAAATATTAACATTTATTTATAAAATATTCTTAATTGAATAAAATTTAAATAAAATATTATTTTAAATAGTAAAAGATATAAATGTATTATTTTATTAATATGTATTAATATATTCATAAAATATAAACAAATTAAAATATAAATGAAAGAAATGTATATAAATAATGAATAAAATAATAAATATTTATTAATAATATTATCAATATTTATAATGAATATACTCATGAAAATTAATAACATTAAACAAATATTTTGCAAAATACAAATAAAATATATAAATAAATTAATGCATATATTAAAATATTAATATATGCATTAATTTATTATTCAAAATATTAAAAGGCAAATAAAATGAAAAAAAGACATTCAAATTAGATATTAGCTTCCACATGAAATCAGGAAACTAATACTCCTTTTAATACTCCTAATTTCCGGATTTCATTTGGAATCTAACATGTGATTAGAATTTTTATGATATATATTTTTTCATAATTCATGAAAAAATCAAGAAACAAAAAAAAAAAAAATAAAAATCAAAAAAAAAAATCAATAAAAAATTAATATGTATTAAAAAAAATATATAAAAAAAGAATAATAAAAATAAAAAAAAAAAATAAAAAAAAAAAAATAATAATAATACATATTAGCTTCCGAATGAAATCAGGAAATGAATAGCCTTTTTAAGGAAAGCATATGCAGCCTATGATCAAAGTAAATCGCACATAATTACAACTTCGCCAGGCTAAAACCTCACGTACAATAAGAGAAAATCATCACGTACAACAAGATAAAGCGACTGATGCAAATGTCCTCTCCCACAGAGGTAAGAAACAGCATAATTCTAGTACTTTACTGTTCCTTTGCCTCTTACCAAGAAAAATAGACGCAATTCAGTCTCTGTGCATGAATAGCTCATCTGAGGTAATTTGTGTGCGAGTCAAACTCCTGTAATTCCAGCCTTTCTTTATTTATTTCCAGCGATTTCATTTCACGACGAGTCTGTTCCTGCCCAGGTGGCACATCAGCATCTTCTCCCCTTTGTCTTCGCTCTAATGGCTTTCATGAATGATGTGAAGACGTCTGCCAGATTCTGGAGGAGCCCATCTGCTTCCTGTGAGGCCAAACACTTCCTTTAGACGCGATACAACTGATCTGATCTCAAGACGAACGCCTTCAAACCAGCAGAGTCTTCCTCATCTCATCCTGATCACTTAAGATCAGAAGATCAGAGATGTTTGGGCTCTACGCTTTACTGTTATATTTTCCCTGGAAAGCCACTTCATAATGTCATAATTTATGGTCTTAAAGCTGGGTTTCTTTCTGCAGTTTAGTTTCAGTAAATGCTCTCTTTGGACTGGAGAGGACATTTCTACCAGTTTGAAATAATTCAGATTTGTTTAATGTTTCTGAAAGAAGTGTCTTATGCTCACCAAGGTGGCATTTATCTGATCAAAAATACAGTAAAAATTTGTGAAATATTATTACATTTAAAAATACCATTCTCTATGTGAATATAATGTAAAATGTAATTTACTCATGTGATAAAAGCTGAATTTTATTAGATCACATACATTTTACTGGATCAAAAATACAGTAAAAATTTTTTTCAAATTATTAGAATTTAAAAAAATGGTTTTCTATTTGAATATATTGTAAGATGTTATTTATTCTGGTTACAGGAAGCTTAATTTTATTCAAACAAATACATTTTACTGGATCAAAAATACAGTAAAAAGGTGAAATATTATTAAAATTTAAAGGAACTGTTTTTGGTTTAAATATTCTGTAAAATGTAATTTATTCATGTGATCAAGGCTGAATTTGATTTCATCAAATACATTTTACTGGATCAAAAATACAGTAAAAAGGTGAAATATTATTAAAATTTAAAGGAACTGTTTTCAAAAAAAAAGTAAAAAAAAAAAAAAAAAAAAAAATTAAAAAATAAGGGAATTTTTAATTCATCAAACACATTATAAAACGTTAGTGTGTAACGTTGTTGTTTGAACATAAATAAAATGTATCACACTAGAGGTGTTTTTGGTTTGAATATTGTAAAATGTAATTTCTTGCATTCTGACTTTGATTTCATCAAATACATTTTACTGGATCAAAAATACAGTAAAAAACAAAAAACAAAGAAATATTACAATTTAAAGGGTGTTGTTTGCACATGTCATAAATAAAAATCAGCAAATCAGTATATTAACACTGAAGACTGGAGTAACACACTTTCCACAAAAATATTGTGCAGCACAACTGTTTTCAACATTGATAATAATCAGAAATGTTTCTCGATCAGCAAATCAGTATATTAACACTGAAGACTGGAGTAATGATGCTGAAAATACAGCTGCGCATCACAGAAATAAATTACACTTTAACAGAGATTCACAGAGAAAACAGCTGTTTTACATTATAAAAATATTACAAATTTTTACTGTATTTTTGATCAAATAAATGAAGCCTTGGTGAGCAGAAGAGACTCTTTCAAAATCATTTAAAAGCTGCTCATGATGGTCTTCAGCTACAGACTGTGTTAAAGTGAATATAGAAAGGCTTGCATTCAGAAGTAATTCCCTAAAAGGGTCAGAAAGCGACCTCTGACCTCTGGACCACACGCTTCTTCTCTTCAAAGTTCTGCCTTATTTTAACCTTCAGCAGAGGAAATCTCAGCTTTTCCCGCTGATCTGATTTGTGTCTGCTCTCTCCGGCACTAAACGGATGATTTCCAGACGCTTTCGGACACTCGGAGATGCTCAGGTGCGGATGAAGAAAGAGACGTTGAGCCGCTTGTTCTTTGATTTGTTCAATAATGAGGTGTTTTTCAGAGTCTGTATCTTTTAGCGATCCATCACAGCCTTATTAGTGCTGAACTCTAACGGGTGGCGTCCAGACGCGGCGCTAACGGCGGCTCGTTAGCAGCAGCTCATAAAAGCCTCTGTTATCACTGAAACAATCGCACTCTTCAGAGTGATTAGAAATAATTGCCTGGAGACATCTAACACCTTCACACAGATGTCAAAACAACACTTGGAGGAAAAATGTAGGGCGGGGCTTGATGATATTCTTCAGGACACGATTGGATCGTGAAAAAGTGGGCGTTGCACAACATTGAATATTTCAGTATTATTAAGAATTGCTGAAATATTGGAATTGAGATGCAAACAGGATGCAGAAAGATGAATTCAAGGAATTAAAACAAACTGGAATTCAAAGATATGCCTATAATGAGTTTTAAACAGAAGCCAAGCAACTCTTTATAATATAGATTATAAATAACTAAAAACATTAAAAAAAAATATATATATTTTATATATAAAAATTATATAATACACACATATAAAAACTTTTATATAAAAAAAAAAGTATTTAAGTTTTAAATTAATAATAATAAAAATAATAATGTAGTGAGATAACAGATACATCTTTATAATATAAATAGTTAATTAAACATTTAAATAAAATACTTTATTATAATTTTATATATTTTTTTAGATTTATATTTTTATATTTCAGTAATATAATTCAGTAATAACTATTATTATTAATATTATTTTGTGAAGAGATAGAGATAACAGTTTATAATGTAAAAAAAACAAAACACAAAATATATATATATATATATATATATATACACAAACACAAATTTATATATATATATATATACACAAACACAAATTATTACAGATTATGTGCGTGTAGAAAGCGCAGCAGCTGATTCTGCACTTGCTTGTGTTTTATAAGTCAGTGCAGGAACACGAGACTCTGACAGGCCACGATTTAAAGAGACGTGACCCTGCAACAAATCACCTCACAAACAGGAACACAGGGCATCCCAGCATGCACCGCTTCAGCTTCATTCTGTTCTAATCAATCCCAGCAAATAGCATCTCAAGCGGAGCACCAAAAAGACATAATGTGAGTCCGAGGCCTGTTTGTAGGGATTGGCTCGAGCAGATACGAGCCATAAATTGATACAGCGCCATAAATGGATATTTAATTAATACGGCAGTGAAGCGGGATGAAATAGTGGCGCGGGAGTTTCATTACACGCGTGTCGAGAGCTTTACCGCCGGCCATAATTCTCCAGAGCCGAGCGAGCGCAGGAATTGAACAGCCTGCCGCTGGGCTCCATTCGCTCCGGCGCGACGCTCAGAGCCAGAAATGAGAGCGATTTCACCGCCGTCACGAGCCACAAGCGCCAAACACCGGCTAATTCAATTCAGCCATAGTCTTCCTAAAGTCCTGCAGAGATAAAGCAGGTCTGAAACCGCCATCCGATCCGTTCTCATATAATCCACCACAATTGGCCTGTAAATACAGGGATTATGATGGAATGATGGGATTGATTTGATCCTGTGTGTTTTTCTACACTGTGTTCAGCTGCTTCTCTACAGGTTTACAGGCTCTTCAGATCAGTGTCCTATTCTTTAAAGAGTTAAACCAAAAACATTAATAATAATATTTTTTTTTAATTTATAAAAATGTTAATTAATTAATTTATTTATTATATTGTATTATATTAACCAGTGTGGAAAAATACCTCATCTTATCAATATATTTAGAGAATTTAGAGAAAAATTTTATCACATTTAGCTCTATAGAGCTTTATACAATACATATCATTTCAAAGCAGCCTTACATTTATTATTATTATTATTATTATTGTTGTTGTTGTTGTTGTCATTGTTTTTTATTATTGTTATTTTTATTGTTGTTGTTGTCGTTGTTGTTATTAATTATTTTATTTATTTTACTAACCATTGAGGAGGAACACCTCATTTCTCATTTCTATTTTCATTATAATATATAATTTAATTTATTATTATTAATAATAATTTTATTAATTTAAATTATTATTTTAATTTTATTTAATTTACATTTTTAGTTAAAACTTACAATAATTATATGCATTTATTTAATATATTATTATTTAAAACATTTACATAAAAGTTAAAAAACATTTCAATAAATAATAAATAAATATATAATATTTTAATTATATACTAGAAAATATTTGCAGAAATAGAAATGGTTCTCACTGAAATCAGGCTGTAAAACTGTTTTTGTCTAATCAGACGAGTGTAGTTTTGAGCTGCAGGGAGGTTTTCACACACTGTACCTAATAAAACATGAAAAAAGTTTTTTTTTCATTTTTTTATTTTACAGTTTGTTTTTTTTCAGCTGCTTACACTAAGAAAGTTTTGAAAAAGATGCACAGTTTTAAAAAAGTGCTGTAAAAACTCTTATATAATGCAGAAACTAAAATTTTCTGTAAATTCGCTTTGCAACGATTCGTATCATGAAAAGTGCTATACAAATAAAGGTGAATTAAACAGAATTGAATGCTGTGTTAGGGCACACATGATCAGGACACTCGGGGGTCACGGGCGCAAGGGGTTTAATTACTGATAGGTGCTTCAGTAATCAAACGCCACTAATCCTCGCGTCTCCTGACAGACAGACAGATAACACACTCACAGACAGCTTTTTAATGTGGTGCGAATGATCGGGGGTTTGGAGCCGGAGCCTCAGGATTGGTGGAATAATATAATCCAAATAATGACGGAGAATAAACAGCATTCCTCAGAGTTCAGCCTGTTTGATCACATTAACTCACATATTTCATAAAGCTGACGCTCGAGGACATTACACTGAACACAAGCTGACAATAAAAACACACTCACACTCGGATAGTGTGTTTGTGAGTGTGTGTGTGTGTGTGTGTGTGTGTGTGTGTGTGTGTGTGTGTGTGTGTGTGTGTGTGTGTGTGCTTGTGAGTGTGTGTGTGCTTGCGAGTGTGTTTGTGTCTGTGTGTGTGTGTGTGTGTGTGTGTGTGTATGTGTGTGTTTGTGTCTGTGTGTGTGTGAGAGAGAGTGTGTGTGTGTGTGTGTGTATATGTATGTGTTTGTGTCTGTGTGAGTGTTTTTGTCTCTGTGTTTGTGTGTGTGTGTGTATGAGTGTCTGTGAATGTGTTTGTGTCTGTGTGTGTGTGAGAGAGAGAGAGAGAGAGAGAGAGAGAGAGAGAGAGAGTGAGTGAGTGAGTGAGAGTGCGTGTGTGTGTGTGTGTGTGTGTGTGTTTTTGTGTGAGTTTGTGTGTGTGTGTGTGGTGGTGTGTTGTGTGTGTGTGTGTGTGTTGTGTGTGTGTGTGTGTGTGTGTGTGTGTGAGAGAGAGAGAGAGAGATAGACAGAGAGAGAGAGTGAAGTGTGTGTGTGTGTGTGTGTGTGTGTGTGTGTGTGTGTACCTGGTATTTACTACATTATAAAGACCAGAAGTACAGTAATAGCAGTAAATTTTGACCTTGTGAGGACATATTTTGGTCCTCACGAGGAAACAAGCTTATAAATCCCACAGAATGAAGTGTTCTGAGAATCTAACAATGCCTGTAGTTTAGTGTGAGGGGCAGGTTTGGGTGTAGGGGATAGAAAATACAGTTTGTACAGTTAAATAAAAAAAAAACATTAGGCCTATGGAATGAACCCATAATGTGTTTGTTTTCTCTGTTAAAAGAATGGAGACTCCTGATGGAAGTGTGTGGGGTTTCTCTGTGGATTACTGGACACACTCAGAAATCCCGTCCGGATCAGAGAGTGGACAGACGCACACAACTGGACGCTAGCGGATGGTTATCATATATCCGTGACGCGCTTCTCACTGATGAACTGCATCACATGCTTTATTTATTTGGGAGCAGCTGTGTTTGCCCTGATAACGTGGAGCATTTGAAATATTAATAAGCGCGTGACCCGGCGGGCGTTCGCTGTTATTGCGCTCGGCTCATATTAACAGCCGTTTACCGAGCGTCCGGCTCAATCGGGGCGTGAGTGTGATGAATAGACCCGCTCACATCTACATGAATCTAGAGAACATCATTATTTCCTGCGGTGACAGTGTTCTTCTCCGGCTGGACTTAATAGATCTGCACTGATGTCAACAACCTGTTACTGAAGCCACGGGAATATATTAACTCTGCTGAGCATCAAAGGTTTATTCATTTTTAACTCATTAAACATAATAATAATAATAATAATGATGATGTTTTATTATTCTTGTTATTATTACTATTATTATTTATATAACAATTAAATAATTACATTTAAATTAATTAATTAAAATATATTAATAATTTTTATTATTATTACAACTATTATTTAATTCATTCTTGTTCAGTTCATTTGATTAAATTAATTTCATACTATAATAATAATAATAAAAATAATAATAATAATAACTTATAATTAAATGAGCAAATTTTTAATTAAGTTAAGTTAATTAAATTATTATTAATGTTATTTTTATAATAGAATTTAAATTATTAAATCAATTATTTTAATACAAATGAATTAAATAATAATACTATGTAATATTATAACATTATAATTACACATTAGACAAAAAATTATATAATAATAATAATAATAACAATAATAATAATAATAAAAAAAAAATATATACACTTAAAACCTCTTCCAAAAAACCCCAAAACATCATAATAATTAAAAAACATAATAATATTATACAAATGTAATAATTTATAATATTATTAATAATAATAATAATAATAATAAATTAATTATATTATTAATAATTATAATTAATAATAATTTATTAATAATTATATAAATATATATTTAATAATACTATTTAAGCAAAATAATAATAGCACTAATAGTTATTATTATTATTATTATTATTATTATTATTATTATTACTATGCTTAAATATTTATTTTATTTAATTTTTTATTTAAAGTATATTTGGACAAAAAAAAATCTATAATTCATTTAAATGCAGCGTTGCAATCCATTTTGGTTAACTATTTTCACAGAAAACTGCAGCAGGCAAAAGTTTGGAACCGCGTTATCGTGGCTCTTAATAGTGAATATAACTATAACAGTAATTCCATGTGCTGTTTAACCATAATAGCATGTTTGTCTTCACAGCCGCACACGTGAGTCTGATCATTACAGGCCGGTTTAATGCATCAGACAGCAGAAATATAAGCGCAAATAAAGCACAGCGAGGTGGAAAGTGTGGCAGAGGTTTGCTTGTGTGGTTACTGACGTGAAAGAGAGCGTTCTTCCCAAAGAAGCTCTGGAGACATCAGCAGAACGATCCAGAAGAAATCACAACACACTGCCTCCGACACGTGTTCAGGAAACACAAACTCCGTCGAACATGATGGGGCTTTTATAATAAATGTGGGAGTGTGAGCGAAGAACCAATCAGACGTCTGAAGACCAGTTCAGTCCAGTATTGAGGTTTGCTCAATCACATGAGCACACTTTAGGACTGAGATTCCTGCGAACTCCAACAAACACACAGCTCTGAGATACTTTACACCATCAGAACAACATGAACTACACACATCACAGCTGAAGACGATCAAACTAGAAAATCATGTTTCATAAGAGCAAAACACCAGATACTGTACATCAGATCAGTGTTATGAAAGCTTTTCACTCTTCAGGAACCAAACCAATAATGACAAACTATGAACGTCACACACAGTCATTTATTAAAGTATTAACAACCAAACCTTCTGCTTCTGTCTCTGTGATGTTTACAGAAGATTTATTACTGGTCTTAAGGTTTTAAAAAGTCTAAATGCATCAGATATTTGAGGCATTATAAGTAGGGGTCGACCAATATGTGTTTTTTGACAGCCGATGCGATGCCGATATCTTGGAAAGCAGGGGGCCAATAGCCGATATAAAGCCGATATTATTTTTTAAATTATTATTATTAATATTTAAGAAATTTGAAATCATTTGACAGTGGATTAAAAAATAAATGTGTAAAAGAAACATACTTATACTTAAGATGACAGTATTTTTCACAAATAAATATAAAATAAAATAAAATAAAATTTATAATATATAAAAAGAGGTAAACACTGTAACCAACAGGGCACTCAGTATTCTGGGAAGTTTGTGTGCATTGGGAGTCATATTTTTCAAATAAAGCCAGGGTAATGAGAAGGCAAACGAGAAAGTATTATAATGTTTGCCTTTCTATTACTAACAATATAAAAGCAATCGTTATAATAGACTTCTATCCATATTACAAAGAACTGTTAACGACGATGATGAGCAAGAGAGAGAGTGTGAGCACTGTCAAAATAAAAGTCCCGTCTCGAACACGTCGGCCAAACAGAAAAACTTATCGGCCAATGTCGATATTTGAAAAATGACAAATATCGGCCGATATATCGGTCGAACACTAATTATAAGTAAATATATAATTGAATTCATTATCTAAGAATAAATAAACCTATTAATTTATTTTGTATTTATTTATGAATAAAATCACTTTTATTGATTTTATTAATCAACAAACTACATGCAGTACAACAAAAAATGAATAAACTTGTTTCTATAAAAAATATTACATTATAATAATTAAGTAAATAATAAAAAATTTTATTATAATAAATTACAAGCTGTACAAAAATACTTCAAAATAATTTAAATGATCTAACTGAATTATAAATAAATAAATAAGACATAAAATGTGTTATAGAAAATACTTAAAGTATTTTTTACATTTATTTATAATACCTTAAATTGTATTAATTAATCAAATAAACCAAAAAATTACAAGCTGTCACAGTTTTTGAGACACAAACCTGTTTCAGTCTCGGGGCTGTTTTAATGTCTGTCTTAAAGCATCAAGCTGCATCAGATATTTGATGCATTATAAGTAAATATCTAATTTAATAATCTATAAACCTATTAATTTATTTTGTATTTCTTTCTAAAAAATGTAATTGTCAATAAAAAAAATTATAATAAATTACAAGTATTAATTAAATTAGATAATTTTAATTATGAAAAGTACAAAAATACCTCCATTCTTAATTAAATTATCTAATTTATTAATTAATTAAATTAAATAAGACATAAAAATCCCATTAAAAAAATATTATTACAGTTTTTATTTATTATTTATTAGTCTCGGGGATATTTCATATCAGATTTAAAGCATCATATAAATCAACACATAAAAGAAATCACTTTGGGACACAAACCTGCTTCAGTCTCGGGGATGTTTTATAGCAGATTTCCTGTCGGTTTTAAAGCATCAGATATGTGAAGTCAGTAAAGTCATGAATTACCTTGAGCGAGTGATGTCACACGTATGAACCGCACAGGCTGCAGATTTATGGAGCTATTAGCATCTTTCATCGGGACGGAGGATAAAGTGTATTACACCTGTTAGCAGAACACTTTCTCTGATAGAGACACATGATACTCACTACATCAGCTACATCCCACAGTGAGAGAGAAACACCTCCTCTATCTGACACTAACGCAGATCAACCGCAGGCTCCGGCTCATATTACACTTCACACAACACCAGAACAAGATGATAATAAACAATATAACAAATAAAAACAAAAAAATCACACATTTAACAAAATTTTGACAAAACATTACTCACACATTACCCAAATGTGCACATATTTAATATTGTTTTGTAATTATTTTTATCTATTGTCATTACATTTCACTATGAGAGTCATTTACACTTAATCACAGCGGGAAAAAAAAAATACTAATACATTTTTTAACTTTTATAAAGTTTTATAACTCAAACTACAGACAGTACAACAAATACGACCATCATAAGAAAATATCTAATTTTATTAATTATTGAATAAATGAATGCTATTTTTTATTATATTAATTAATCAATCAATGAAAACAAAACATTACAAGCTGTACAAAAATACTACTCTCATTATTACTTTATAATAAATAAATCAATAATTAGTATATAAAATATTGTTTGTTTGTAAATGTATTAATTAAATGTTATTAATTAGAGCTTAATTACAATAATAAATACATGTATAAATACATACATACATAAAATATTTGTTCTTACAGTTTTACAATATGTATGTATGAATGCATGTATTTTTATTTATTTATATATAAATAAATGAAATAGTTTTGGTTATTATTAATCAAATAAATAAATCATTTAAATAAATAAATAAATAAAACCTGCACAAAAATACTAACATCTTAATTAAATCCTTTATGTATTATAATAATAATGATACTATTTAAATAAAACGACAAATAAATAAGCATAAAAAAGTAATTATGTTTATACATTTATAATGTATTTATAATGAATGAAATTTATTATAAATACATCAACTGCACTGTAAACTGCACTAACAACAAACAAATAAAACATATGATTTACTCTTTTGCGAAAAATGTATGTTCTGTCTTTTTCCTTTTGATTTTGGGGCTTGTCTTGACAGATGTCATGAGTTTGACCTTTCTTAGTGACACAGAAAGCACGCTCTCTGTCCTCGTGTTCGCGCTCCACTTTTCCAAGCGGCACCTGGATCTGTAATGTGGCCGGGAGGGTAATGCCATTATCGGCACGCTAATGAGAAAGCAGAGACAGACTCGTACCTGCTCCATCTATTCTCAGAGAAAGCGTGTGAAGCAGGGCGTTCAGCCTGACACCAGCCAAATGAAAAACACCAATATATCCCGGCGGCCTTGACCTCGCTGGAAGTGAAACAGAATTAAATAGATAAGAGCTGTCATCGAGTGTGGAGGGTGAACTATTGCAGACCGGCTGTCACGCTCATATGAGCTTCTCATATTGATTACCACCCAAAACCACTTCGGTCGGTCAGCGGGCCGCAGGAGTGAAGAAAACACCCACATCTGAGGTTTCAGAGATCACAGAAGAAGAACCAGTACAGCTCCACCAATCAAACTCAACTCAATGATGTCACATTTACATGCAAACTGCTTCAGAAGTTCTCTCAACTATTGTCTAAAAACACTTAATCATTTTGTCAATTTAATTTTTTCATTCGCTAAATGCAAAATGCCTCATTCAGCTGATACATTTGTTAAATCAACTACATTTACATTTATACATTTAGCAGATGCTTTTAATGTCAATTGATCATAAGAAGCAAATAAACACGAGAAGTGCTTGCAATTCAATGTTTCATGCAATATTAGCATTTGGTAACAGTACATTAATTGTTTGATTAGAGATCGACAGAGTTAATTTTACAGTTTTTTTCTATTTTATTTTATTTAATTTTTTGCCGATAACCGATTAATCAACCGATATTTTATATATAAAAAAGATACTTAATGAAAACGTATATTTACAATTATTTATTAAAAAATGTACACAACCATGAAAATGTACTGTACTTTGTAAATGAAATATATAAACACAAATATTAACATTTAATATTAATATATTGCTTATGCCATGTTCATTCCTATTAATTAACCAATAAGCATTAACTAATGTAAACAAATGCAACTTTAAAATGTAAAATTGTATTAATAAATGTTGAAATTAACAAGCTAACAATGAACAATACTTCTACAGCATTTATTGACCTTATTATTGAAATAAAATACATGTGTATTCTCTGTTTGCTTTTATCTTAGAACACTAAAATATGCATAAAAGTGATGATTAAAAAAAGAACAAATCGGATGAGTTTCTGATTTGTTTATGTTTTTGTTGGCTGCATGAACATATCGGTTTGCCTTCTAATGTCACTAGCTTTAAATACATAACGTCGCTGGTTAATTAATGCACAAAATTTAACAGCTGGACATAAAGTAATGCAAACAGATCGTAACAATCATAACTTTTGGGCTCGACTGTTTTAACCGTTTACAGTGTTTTTCTGCTCTCAGCTATGACAGCAAACATACTGCTGTTTTTTTTTCCTACTAATGCAGCATCTAGTTAATTAATTGCTTTTGAATCATATAATGACAGTGGACCCTTCTCAGCTGCTCCAGCAATGGATGGTGACCTGGAAAAACTATTGGTATGGTTTTTTGCCAATAACCGATTATTCCAGCAATCAGATATCGGTGCCGATTATCGGTTGATCTTTAGTTTTGATAGTCACATATATAGTCTAATAGTGCACTCAATGTGTCAGGTGAGCTATGCTATCATTGTTTGTAAAGTTACAATCATCCTACAAAGCGAAGAAATCCGGGATATAGTTTTAAATAAATGAACATACTGTAGGAATCAATACTCAACACACAAATCTCAAGAACAGTGACAAACAAAGATGAGCTCTTCACATCACAACTCAACAAATAACTAACAATAATGATAGAACAACAACAAAAATCTTTAAATGAAGTCAAAAACAATACAATAATCCTATAACAGTTACCCCATCATTGATTCGTGCTGTAATGCATGCTGGGAAATAGGGATTTCAGCAATATGCATTTCTTCATTCAGAAGACTTTGTTTGACTAGTCAGGACAGCACTGGGATGAAGTGTGTGGGTCTGGCATTGGTTTTGTGTGGTTTCAAGAAAACTGCATTAGTATTTGAGACCCAAAAGGTTTAGTAAAGTGGAAAATATGTCAGTGTTTTTTTACAGTGATGCAGGACTCTTTCAGTTTCTGTGTGTCCACATAAATCAGCAGCGCTGCGAGAGCAAATGCTCCTGTCTGCTTCTCTCCACTGTACTTACGCAGCAAAGTGAAATTAGCCACGTCCTCGCAATTAATCCTGTGCCTGCTGTCTCGGGCGTGGAGGATCTGTGTGGTTAGGCATCAGATTTAAGAGCGAACGCCACGGCTGCTGCTTCTAATGGAAGCGTTTATTAGGGTGTGACAAACAACCTCCTGAGCGCCAGCGACGGCACAAACACACCGCACCGTTTTAATAACGATTATTACTTACAAAACTGATCCAGCTTGTCGTCCAGCTTGCATCTGAATCTATAATCCTCTTTGAATGTTACACTGTTTGGCTTTAGTGAATATAAATGTGTTGAGAAACTAACACAAGACAACAGTAATGCTCATGAGTCTAAACAACTGTAAACAGACTCGAAATATGGTTTTCTCTTTTGTTTTGTCTTCTAACTTACTAATGGTGACATGCACTCATATAGAAAAGCATTGTTTTAAAACAGAGGTATTAGAAGGTCAAAATAAGCAAAGTGTTCCCAAGCAACAGAGACTCTACTATAAACAATGTCACAATAAACAGGGAAAATATTTCCACTTGTAAACTTCCTTTTCACAAATCTGGAGTCCAAACTAGTGGGTGTTAAGGTTTACTAAGTTAGTATATATATATAAATCTGTGTCCATGTGTTGAGAAACTAACACAAGACAACAGAGATGTTCATGAGTCTAAACAACTTTAAAGTTTTTGTTTACATAATATATGTGTGTGTGTACTGTGTATATTTACTATGTACACAAACATACAGCATGTATTTTGAAAATATTTACATTTGCTTGTATATTTTATATTTATATACATTATATCATATATACATATATTTAATATATAAACATAACATTTTTCTTACATATCTGCATGCATGAATGTTTATTTCAGCTACATTTCTCATTTTTAATTTGAAGTACTAAAATAAATACAACTAAAATTAATAAAAGGTAAAAAAAAATGACAAAAAAAACATACAATTACTAAAACTTTAACTAAAATTAAAGTGAAAACAGAAAATACAGAAATAAAATCTAGTTCGAAATATTAACAAGAACTGTACAATAGTACATTAATGATACTAAAATAACATGATGCTAGAATAAATCCCTCCTGTTTATAAATTTGTTTTCCAGAGTCTGTTTTTTTTCCCTTAAGTCTGCCTCTCTCACTGGATTCTCTGCAGAACAGATAAGTGGCATTTTCACCTTCCCATTAAAATCTGTTAAAGTGCCGTAGCAGAAGTCTGTCCAGCCAATGACACGACAGCGTTTATCAAAGCTGCTGCGCTGACAGCGACCCTGATCATATGCTCAAACAATGAATCAAAGAGACACAACCCTGCAGAAACTGAAGCCTCAAACTCCATTAAAATCCATCAGCGAAACACATCAGCATGAATCAGATCATTCATCATGACACCCAGCTCTAGAGCACCTGATCCAGAATCAGCCGTGCTCTGAGACATGCATATAAAACAGTACAGAGCGGTGTAGACGGACTGACCTGACGGCACCCAGGGGTCTGAGGAGGGTTTCTGCTGGGTGTTGATCTGCTCCCAGTCGAAGTCGTCATCTTTGCCTTGACTGTAGCCACAGTCTGTGTAGGATTTCTCCAGGAGGCAGTCTTCTGCAGAGAGGAAAAGAGAGGAGACATCAGTGATGCTTGCAACCTCAAAACTAGTCACACACAAACAGATAACAGATAATCTGAAATACCAAGTTCCAGAACAGTGCAAAAGTGGAAAATCATCATTCTTACTGAGTAAATAGTGTGAGTAAATCTATTATTTTGGTGAGTTTAGAGTAAATATTGTGAAAAAAATAATACTACTACAAATAAAACAAATGTTGTGATTGGTAAATGATGCATATAGTGTAGGATTGTGCATAATTCATAACTGAATTCTTGTGAATGTTTTTTTAAATTCAATTCCTGAATTCGAACTGAGGAAGTAAACAGGATGCAGAACTACAGTTTGAATCTGAATGTAACAAAGTAGGATTTAAATGAAGTGAAAGCAAAAAAAGCAAAGTTAAACCAGACAATCTGGGAATATTGACTTGACAAAGTCTTGAATAAATTCAATATAAACATGGATGGATGATAAATGGACAGGATGGATGGATGGATGGATGGATGGATGGATGGATGGATGGATGGATGGATGGATGGATGGATGGATGGATGGACAGGATGGATGGATGGATGGACAGGATGGATGGACGGATGGACGGATGGATGGATGGATGACGGATGGACGGATGGATGGATGGATGGATGGATGATAAATGGACAGAACGATGGATGGATAGATGGATAGATGGATAGATGGATGGATGGATGGACGGACGGACCGAAAAATAGATGGATGATGAATGGACCAAATGATGGATGGGTGGAAAGAAAAATGGATGGATGGATGGATGAATGGACAGAACGATGAATAGATGGATGGATGATGGATGAATGGATGGATGGATGGATGGACAGAACGATGGATGGATGGATGGATGAAAAAATAGGTGTATGATGAATGGACCAAATGATGGATGGATGGATGGACAGAACAATGAATGGATAAAAAAAAGATGGATTGATGGATGGATGGATGGATGGATGGATGTTGAATGGACAGAATGATAGATGGATGAATGATGAATAGACAGAATGATCGATGGATGGATAAAAAAAGATGGATGATGAATGGACCGAATGATGGATGGATGGATGGACAGAACAATGAATGGATGGATGAATGGGTGGATGGATGGATGGTGAAATGACAGAAAAATAGATGGATGGATGATGAATGGACCGAATGATGGATGGATGGACAGGTAGACAGACAGATAGGGCAGTGTGAAGAATAAATTCTGCTCAACATGTCAATGAAAGAAACTCCAAATCAATGACAGCCAAAGCCTCCAGCAGAGAGAACAGCATCACAGACACTCGTCCTGCCACACAATCTCTGGCTCATTCTCATCCGCTGCGACAAACACAAGCGCAGTTTACTTTAACGCCCAGGAGAGCAGCTCAAACTCGCCCGTCTCGGCGTGACGCTCCGCCAAAACCAACATCCTGAAGGCACAAGCACATCTCTCAGCGTTGTGATGTTTTCATGAAATTTCTGAGCATGAATCTCTTTTTTTGCGACGCAGACGCCCAGGAGCGGAGGATCTGGCTCAGAACAAGCGCGACTGAGTTGCGTGAATTTATTTTGGGTTTGAGCGTAAGGACTGAGGTGTGAGCGAGTCTCTCATGTCTGCTCTTTTATTTTGACAGCAGGCAACATTTTCTTCTCCCTGATGTGAAAAGCAGACTCCAGATTTTATGTGATCAACTACATTTCGTGAACAAACAGCTCACGGTTTCCGGCATCGAGTGAGCCGTGGTTGTTTGGTGCTGGGATTCCCTTGATCTGCGAGCGTGTTTCGCTGTCAGGACGAGTTCAGATCACACATCACGACATCTCTGACTCTGCTTCTGCATTAAAGCTCGTTAGCAGCAACACCGCAGTCAAGGCTTTGATTCCCACACTGATCAAACACACAGCCTCAACCCGTCTGCCAGATGAAAACTAATACACATACATCTCTTGTTATTCACACAGCTGCTGCCCTGCTGAGTTTCCAGGTTCTCAGGTGTTTCTCCAAACCAAAAACCCCTGCAATCTCACCTGTGTCTCCACTAGAGCTCCACGAGTGAGTCTTGGAGAAAATCATCTCAATGCATTCGATTACACCAATCATGAAAATAATGAAACCTGTCAAGAACACGTTCACGGCACATTTCATCCCAATGTCAAATAAAAAAAAATTAAAAATAAAATATTAACTTGCACTGTGACTATTTTCATGACAATTAAACACATATTTTAGACCCAAATTCTTATTATTGTAATATGGCTGTACTGGTAAAATAAAAAAAATTATGTCTTGAATGTACTTAAATTAAATTTAGAAAAAGTTACTGCATTACTGTACTTCTCCTGTAATGTGGTAAAATTGCAGAAGTTACTTTTTTTATGCATAGGCAAGATTTATAAACTACAAAAAAAACAAAAAGTGAAAAAGGTACAAAATAGTAGTTTATTAGCCATTTAGTAAAATGTATAATGTAATATAAGTTTTTAAGTTATATAATTATATTACATTTTTAGTGTTTAATTATCATGAAAATAATCTCACAATGTCCTTTACTATATAATTATATTACATTTTTAGTGTTTAATTATCATGAAAATAATCTCACAATGTCTTTTTTGATTTAAGAGATACATGTTTCCGTGAGTCATACTTTCTGACAGTATTTTAGTTTATACTGAGGTTCTGGCTTTACGGGACTCACTTCTGCTGTCCGAAAGGCATTCGATTCGCTCATCTGAGCAAACAGTCCCAGAATGCCGCTGCGCTTCTCGACAGACGTCTTATTAACTTTGACACAGAAAGTGTTGCTTCAGGGCCTGATGGCACATCAATACTGCGATCTCAGCTCACCTTTCCAACGCAAACACAGAAAAATCCTGCGCTGCTGCTTTAATTGATGCCCGAGTAAAAGCTTTATTCAGGTTCACATGAAAGTCTGTTCTCTCGTGCCACGATCGATGCACTCGTCTGCAAACTCTTTATTCTCTCCGAAGAAAAACAGCAGTAAAACAAAGCAACACGGACTGGTACAAAAGTGATGTTTTCAATATTTGAGCAGGGCCCTCACATCTTTTAAGTCCCGACATCTACCACATTTTTTACAGTTTCAGCCGATGTGTGACGATTACAGCATCACGTCAGTGTTGTGTTTTTAATGTGGCACTGATGATAAAACACCAGACCACAGAGCTGTGACGCCGTGTGGAGCAAATGATGAGACAAAAACACACTCATTATGCAAATCATACATACAATGGCTTGAATACTCTTCTACAAGCTTTTAGTTTCTTCATTAAAATTAATCTCGATATTTTTGAGGGTCGTAAAGTCACAAATGTTTTGCAGGTGCAGCCACTCAGCCATAATTAAATTAGAGTCTCATTAAAAAGATGAAATTCTTCACAAAAATGTTTTGTTTTTAAATATTGATATTTAAAAAACTTAAACTCGGCTTGTTTTATGTTGAAATTCAAAAACAGAAATAAAAAGCTCTGCATAAACACAAAGAAAACTCAAATTAAAACCATAAAACATATTTTCTTTATTGAAAATGACTGAAATAACACTGACTAAAATTTTTTTTTAATCAAACGTATTTTATTTCAGCTAGCTGTCAAGGCAATGTATTTTAGATTTTTGTTTACTTTAACTTAAAGTACTAAAATAAACAAAAAATTAAAAACTGTAAATATATTAAAAAATAAAAACGACAAACCACAAAACTAAATTACTAAAATTATAATGAGAATTACTAAAATTATACTAACATTATAATGAAAAGCAAAAATATAAAATATAAAAAATATATAAAATAATACATTATATTAAGTTATTATATATAATATATTATATAATAAATAATATAAAATTAAATAAAAATGACAAAAACACAACAAAACTGATAAAATCCAAAAAATTATAAAGAAAACCAAATATAAAATAAAACATCTAAAAATTACAACAAATAATAAAATATGAACTAAAAATGACAAAAACACAACAGTGACAAGAAATCTGCTTCCTTTATTTTTTACATTTTGAGTTATAGTAAAAAATGTTATATAACAGTATGATTGATTTTAACAGATGACATCGTCATTTCCAAAAGAAATTATATGTAAATATATGACGTTAAATAATAAAATGTTATATAGTTAAGTCATTAGTCAACCATTACTAGGACTGAGATAGTATATCACAGTTTTTAATCTATTTTAAATTAGCTTTATTTAGCTTTATCTAAGTTTGATTTCAGTTTTAGTTAAGAAAAAAATAAGAGAATAAATGAAAATTTATTAAATACAATAAATTATTTTTTTTTTTTACTTTTTTATACGTTTTGTATATTTTATTTAATTATTATTAACATTTATTTAAATCAAATAACCATTTTTTATGGTTTTAGTTTAGTTTTATGGTTTCTAATTTTGTTTATTAATTTATTCTTTTTTAGCATTAATATGTAAATGTGATCTTCTGACATCAACGCATCTTTAGCACATCGTGGACCACTACCGGGAGCGATTAAGACAAGAAATAGATCCAAGGAGGAGAAAAGGGCAGCGGTGCCCTGGAGAGAGTCAGATCTGTGCTGGTATTGATGCATTTACAAAAACCCGCGGCTCCTGCTCGATGCACGCAGTAATAACTCCTGCTTACGAGAGACAAAAGCGGCTGAAATCAGGAGAAACGCTGCTGATAAACCTCCAAAATCTGAAACCTGACGCCGTGTTTTAACGAGCAGAGCGTCTTTGAAAGGAAGCCTGCTGCGCCCAACACTAATGGCTCTTAATTGACAGCCAGAAGATGAAAGCAGCAGCCACGGATCAGACGCGGTGGATTTTCATAATCCAGATATAATTTGGGAGACAAGCCCAGAGATCTGAGTGTGTGATCACAGGTTCAACACAGAACCGGATCAGGAGCTAAACCGGCTTGACCTTCTCATGCGGTTGGTCTGAGAGACGCCTTCAGCTCAGATTCTCTCAGATGCATTATTCAGCTCACATAAATAATTGCTGGAATTAATCGTGTTCAGTCTGTAAATAATGTTTGTTTCAAGAAATATTTGCTCTCAGTAGCATCAATAGCAAAGCAGCCCACTCATGCAAATCTCTCTCAGTATCCAGCTACAGACCACAACACGCCTGACTAACTCATCTGTCCCTGATTAACACGGTCTGCTAATCCATAAAACAACTAAGAAATAATTCAATCATATAAATAAAAAATGTAAAAAAAAAAAAAAAAAAAAAAAAAAAAAATTAATAAAAAGTATAAAAATAAAATAAAATTATTAATTAAATCATAAGTGTAAAACAATTAAATCATAAAAATGTTAAATAAAAATGTAATTATTTTTATAAGATTTTAAAATAAAATGCTTACTAATATGAATTAAATAAAAATGTAAACATCAAAATACATAATTTTAAAATAAAAATAATCAGAATAAAACTCATACTACAGATTAAGTAAATCACAATGTAAAAACATACATTAATTATTTTAAAATGAAACTAATCCACATAAATCATTCTAAATGTGAATTAAATCAAAATACATAAATGATTTTAAAATAAAAATAATCCAAATAAAAATGAATTAAATCATAAAAATGTCAAATTAAAATGCATAAATAATTTTAAAATAAAACGAATCCAAATAAAACACTTACTAAACATAAAAATGTCAAGAACACAACAAAACTGATGAACTTTGAACTAAAATTAAAATGAGAACTAAAATATTAAAACTATAACAACATACGATATATAGTCATGGACATTTACGTCTAGATTTTAAGCAAGTACATCTGAATGTTAAGTTATTGAAATATTTCTAGATTTTAAGCAAGTATCTTATCTAAAAGCTGTTTGTTAATATCTCATCGAACACACTCGATTCAAAAACAAATCAACATAACAATACTCACAAACAAATGAACTTAAAAAAATCAATCACAAGTGCTTCGCATCATAAAACCTCAATTACAAGTGCTGAAGATTATCTATTAGCAATTATTGCTGACTATATGGAGAGCACCGCTGGACAACATCAGCATCGACCCACAGCGAGTCACAGTGCATCAGTTATCCAGCACACTTACACGCGTATCGCTCGCTCGAGTCCGAGTTCATTCTAATCAGTCATCTGACTCAACTATGTTCACTAGACTGATTACAGCCTTCAGATCTTCTGCTCTGAACGCCTTAGCAACACCTTAGCAACCATCCGGGAAAACTGTAGCAACCTCCTAGCAACCAACCAGACCACCCTAGCATTGTCTTAGCAACCACATAGCAACCAACCAGATCCTAGCAACCACCATAATCACCTTAGCAACCTCATAGCAACCAACCAGACCACCCTAGCATTGTCTTAGCAACCACATAGCAACCAACCAGATCCTAGCAACCACCATAATCACCTTAGCAACCTCCTAGCAACCAACCAGACCACCCTAGCATTGTCTTAGCAACCACATAGCAACCAACCAGATCCTAAGCAACGCCACATAAGTCACCTTAAGCAACATCCTAGAAACCAAACCATCCACCCTAGCATTGTCTTAGGCAACCACATAGCAACAAACCGATCCTAGCACCACCATAACCACTTAGCAACCTCCTAGCAAAACCACCCAAATGCTTAGCAACCACATAGAACACCTTCCTAGCAACCATAATCCCTAGAAGAAACCTCATAGCAACCACTCTGACCCCCAATCCCTACAAAAAACACCATAACAACACCCAAACACCAAATTAGAACACTCCGACCAACCTAGCTCACACTAGCAACCCCCCTAGTTACCACCCGAACACCCTAGCACACACAGTTGACACCCCAGACCCCTATCACATTTAAAATATACAATTAACTAACCCTACAAATAAGTAGTAAGATAATTGAACCCCCATAGTCCTAGTATCTATGAAATGACTATATATATATGAACTTATATTTTTTTTTTTTTTTTTTTTTTTTTAAAGTATATACACACACACGGTAGTATATGTCATATAAAAATAATACAAGCCCTATATTAATAATTATGTATACATGAAAATGAAATTAATAATTTAAATGCATAATATAGCTAATATACTTATACTATTAATTGTATACTATCAAGATTAATCACATCCAAAATAAGTTTTTGTTCACATAATATTTGTGTGTGTACCATGTATATTAATTATCAAGATTAATCACATCCAAAATAAGTTTTTGTTCACATAATATTTGTGTGTGTACCATGTATATTAATTATGTATATATATATAAATACACACATACAGTAAATATTGTAAAAATATTTACATGTATTTGCATGCATATATTTATATTCTTGGTTTATATTATATATAAATATATTTAACATATAAACAAATATTTTTCATGAACATATACATGCATGTGTTTTATTTATATATCCATAATAAATAATATACACAGTATACACACATATATTATGTAAACAAAAACTTTTATTTTGGATGCGATTAATCACGATATATATATATATATATACACACATAGAATATGAATACATGAAGAGTTCAGATGCAAAAGCCTCTAAGTGCCATCTGAAATTTTCTTCTAAATAAGCACTTTTATCAGCTCCTATATTTATGTTCAGTTATTTCACTTTAATTGCATACATAAATACACATATACATATATGCTAATAGCTACTTTTGTTCTTTATGAGAGGACCTTCATCTCATTTGATTATTTGCCGTCAGTGTAAAAACTGCTTCACAATATACTGGATGAGGCACATTTAAAGCTGCATTATGACTCTCTCCTGCAATACAGCACTAATGCTGTGAGATAAACTGTGTGTGTGAAGCTTAGAGGGAATCTTGTGGGGGTTTTTACAAAAAAAATCCCTACATATATCTTTTTTCATTTCATCTCCTCAGGGCTTGGGGTTCGTGATTGACTGAAATCTAAAGCCTACACTCCAGCCTCATTGTTTGAGAATAGCTTTGCTAATACACAAAATCACCAGGGAGGATAATAAACTGCCTACATACTCAAATGAGTTATGCATTACACTGTAAAAAAAAAAAAAATTTAACGGTAAAAGATTGTAAAAATGCCACAGTAAAACCTGTTAAAGGGTTAACAGTTAGTTCCTCTACTATATACAGTACTGGACACAGTGTTGGGTGAGTTACTCTAAAAAAGTAATTAATTACAGTGTAATTAGATTACTGTACAAATTTCTCTCTCCAAAAGTATGTAATTACTTTCTAAACCCTATATCAACCTCAGCAAGTTAATGATACAAGGGTAGACATGAAAACAATTCTCACTATTAACTATGAACAAACAAACAATTTTTAAAAATAGTTGATGTTTTAAAAAAATATTTTATGTTTTAAAACGTTAATATAAAAATAAATAAAATTTTAAATAAAAATTATTTAACAAAAAATTTTTCATCATTTAATATATTATTTAATAAATTAATAATAAATAATAAAAAAAAAAAAAAATAATAAAATAATGTTATACTGAAAATTATATAACACAAAATATTTTAACATTTTAAACAAATAAATATGTTACTTTTGTATTTGCAGCAAAGGTTTCAATAAAGGGCGGGAATAGATTAATTTAAATAACGTTTACATTTTTATATTTACAAATGTTTTATATTTCTAATAATACATTTATTTAATATTTTAAAATAATATTAATGTCAATATTTAAAAAAATAATAGTAGTAATTTAATAACAAATAAATGCTATTTTATATAAAAAAGGTCAATACTACATTCATATGTTAAAATATTACAATTTAAATGTTCATATTTAATATTATTTTATATTTCATAGAGTATTTTTATTTTTAAATAATACTCCTATTTACATTTAATATTTCAAAAATGCTTTTTACAACAAATAAATAATGCTAGTTCTGTATTCACAGTAAAACGTTTCAATAAAGGATAATAACATTAATATTGTTAATATTTAAACATGTTTTATCATTCAAATAATATACTATTTAGTATTTAAAAATAATATTAATTTTTATACGTAATATTTTGTGATATAACAACAAATAAGTAAAAAGTTTCAATAAAGCACAATAATATATTAACATTGTTTTTTAAAAAAAATAAAATGTTAATATTTAAAAGAGTTTATTTTTCTAATAATATAATAGCCTATCTAGTATCTAGTAATGATATTTATTTTTTATAGGTCTACTTAATATTTTAAAATATTGGCCATTTTTAACAACACTTTTTTTACTTTGGATTTCACAGTTAAAAGTTTGGATTAAGGGTGAGTTGGCAGCGAACTGAAGAAAGCGTCCTGGCAAACACACATCTGCTGCACTCTGGAGCTCTCTGGCCTCTTTTATTGTGCACCGCAACAAACAGGCCCAAACAAATCAACATGTACAGTACCACCAACGCGGCATGATGGATGTTTATTTTAGTCTGGACTGAGCAGCTCGATATCAGGACGCTCCAGAGATGATTTATCCCTGGCCTGTTCTCATTCGATTAGCCGCGGGCGTTCCTGACCTTCCCGCTGAAGAAAGACCTCAATCTCCCCTCCTACCTGAGGCAGTGAGACCTTCCATCAAAGCAAAGCCACTGGAGTCAGCGAACCGGCGGAGCGAACCAAAGCCAGATCCGGGGGGGAATCGCACAGACTCCCTGAATTACACCCAATTTGTCCAGAGCTGCCAGCAACAAAAACTCGGAGGAATAGCCGGCGCTCCCGAAACCGGAACGTTTGCCTTTTGATCTCGGAATCGAGAAGGTAAACAACAACACTAATGAGCTTTATAGTGTTCTGAAGGAAACTTTCACGAGGAAAAACTTCTCGGGGGGCTTCAAAAGAGTCGATTGTTTTTGTAATTATTTAGCACAGGCATTTTAATTACTTTTAATTGCATTTAATTATGCAAGACAAACATGCAGGGCTTTTTTTGGGCTGCTGTTGCTGAAGTAAATCTCGATGAGGTTTAAAAAGCAGGATGTTCTCTTTAATATAGTGAACTAGATCAAGCGCACTACTGAGTGCTACATGAAAACTACAGCACGTTTTATCTTGTGAACATGCAATGCATTTATAAGTAATTAAATACTGTAATTTAATGACTTTTCCCTTGATAAAGTAAGGGATTACTCTTCATTTTTCTAATTAGAGTTACTTCTAAAGTCATTGCATTAACAATTCTATAACGTCACGATTATGTTAGAATGTATGTTTTTAATGTAACATTCTACCTTTAAATACTTTGGTCAGTTCAAGAATAATTCATGCAATTTTATATTATTTATTTGACCGAATGAAAAGCAGTTTCAGTAATTAATTAATTAATTAGGCTACTTTTTTACCATAGTGACTTACCCAGAGCACTGGTGAACATATATACACTCTCTGACAAAGAAGTCTCTTCTGCTCAAAAAGGCTGCATTTATTTGATCAAAAATACAGTAAAAAATGTGAAATATTATTCTAATGTAAATCAGCTGTTTTCTATGTGAATATCTGTTAAAATGTAATTTATTTCTGTGATGCACAGCTGAATTTTCCAGTCTTCAGTGTCACGTGATCTTCAGAAATCATTCTAATATGCTGATTTGCTGCTCGAGAAACATTTTCTCTTAAAAAAAAAAAAAAGAAATATTTCAAAAATCTCCTGAGAGAATATTTCAATGCAGAATGATCCAAATATTCACATGGATGTTGTTTTTGGTACGAGTCCAATGCGTCCCGTTATAGCACAGCACAGTTCTGCATAGTTTTGGTCTTACGAGGCCTTTCAAACATGTTCATATCAGATCCAAACTCCAGATATTACACAGAAACAGATAAAGAGAGGAGTACAGCATTACAGCTGAACATTCCTGAAATGTCAAAGCTAAAAGAAACACATCACAAATGATGGTGTTGAACTCAGAGCGCTGCTAGTGTCACTGTAGAAACCTCATTTGTTATCAAATCCAGCAGCCAGACAGAATTAATTAAAGGACAATCATTAAACTCAGATCAAACACGCTCTCAGAACTCTAATGCGTCTTAATATTAGCATAATATTTAATATTTAAATATTATATTACATTTTGAATATTTAATATTATTTGGTTTTAAATATTTCACATTTTAAATAACAAATTAATATGCTACATTTGTATTCACAGTAAATATTTTCAACAGAGTGATGATATATTAATATTTAAAAAAAACATTTAAATGTTTTTTTAAAAATATATTATTTCTAGTAATATAATATTTAATATTTTAAATAATATTCATGTTTATATTTATAAATACTTATTATTTTATGTTAATGTTTAATATTTTTACAAACATTTTAATGTTAATATTTACAATATCTTATTTAATATTTTATGTTTTTTATATATTTTATGTGTTATTTTATTATGATTTTTTTAACATTGTTTCTTATTTTTACAAACATTTAAATGGTAAAATTTTTAAAAAATTATTTAATATTTTAAAATAATATTCATGTTTATATTTAAAAATATTTGCAATTTTTAGCATCAAATAAATAATGCTACTTCTGCATTCACAGCAAATGTTTCAATAAAGAGCAACATACTCATAATTTACAATATAATTAAATAGTTAATTAAACGACGCTCTCAGAACTCTACTGCATTGTGAGGTATGTTTATTCTGCGTCTGACCTCAGGACATCTCGTGACCCGTTTATCCTCTGACGGGAGGAAGTGATGTCGTATGAGTGGCCATCTGTTTTACCAGCAATATTTAATAGAATTCTGTTCTTCAATCAGGAGTTTAAGCTGCCGGCGAGATTTTGGCGATTTGGAGGATTATAGTAGGGATTTATGGAAAAGAAGCTGTTTTCTCTGAAATATCATTATGTGTGTAAATTATGAATCTGTGAAGTTTAGAGTCGCCCTGTTTCATCCAAAGCATATTCAAGATTATTATTTTGAGTATAAAACAAACATTTAAAATATAAAAACACAGATTCATGTCCTGATACATGACAACACACTGAAAAAAAAAATTATACATTTTTTTTTTAGGGCAGTAGTTGCAAACAATTTATTTTAGCTACATTTATAAAAAAAAAAAAAAAAAAAAAAAAAAAAAATGTAATGTTAGTTAACTAAATTAGTTTATTTAAATGTAGCTAAAATACATTGATTGCAACCAATAAAATTAAAAATTAAATTAATAAAAATTCAATTAATAACACTTTAAAATAATTAACATAAAAATTATTATTATACAGTGTTAATTTTGTTGATGAATAATTTTCGTCATGATTTACATTAACGACATTTTTTCACCGAAGAAAACGAGGCGATAATGAAATAAAAACTCTTTCTGAATGACAAAAACAATGAAAAAAAACAAGACAAAATTATTAGGGAGGGACTAAAACAGAAAAGTGATTACTGAATTCAGTTCTCTCTCGCATATTAATGCAGAAATAGACAGAAAATGATCTTAAAATGTCCGTTTTGAAGAGTATTCACATAAATACACCCGGTTAGGTCTTAAGAGAATGCAAAATGTTGGGAGAATATTAGATGTATGCACCAGTATATTGAATTCATGTGCTTTCCGTTTTAAAGGGACAGCAGCCTAATTTAGTTGTCTTTGTCGTTATTGTTGATATGATTCTTTAGGGTTTTAATGAAAAGTTTGTAACATAGTTTGGTTAAAATTTCTCAATGGTAGTGTAACAAACACCTTTTTACCGTCAAAAACAGCTCTTTTCAGAGCAAGCCGTTTTGTAGCATTTTCCTTTAAATGTTAATGAGCTCTGCTGACTCCGCCCCTCTCTTCCTCTGAGGGACTGTTTACTTTAGCCCCATTCACAGTGAAACTTGGTAATTAGCACATTATTAGGAAATGTGATTTGCAAAGATTAATTAAAAAACCTTATACTCACTTTTTCTGTTGGTGAAGCACGACCAAACGAATGGTTTTGAGTTTTGCAAAAAATATGTTATGAAATTGAGAGCTGAGAATTAGTGTCTGGTTTTGTAGATTTGGTGTGTGCTTCTGCTGTTTGAGTGTCAGCTTTCAGAAATTGTGTGACAAGTAAATATTTTGCGTGTAAGCAGCTGAAAACAACTGTAGTGACCCGGCTTCATACTTGAGCTCTCTGTAAACAGACTGAAGGTTTCTAAACACTAAACCTGCGGATGCGTCAAGCTCTGTTTAGTTTACCGTAGTAATATTTACAGAGCGCTGCCGTCCTCACACGACCCGCCGGAGACGAGCATCACCTATTTCAAATATTCAAGGCTTTGAGAGGAGGAGAATAGAGAGAATTCCAGCCCAACCCCGGACAATCTCACTCATCCAGCTCCGAGATCCAGAGAGAATTCATCTCAGCGGGAGACGCTCTTCAGAAACTCCCCGAGACCATCAATCCTTCTGATCCCTGTGTGAGGAGCTGCTTTACAGCGGTGATTACAGCTTCACACACACACACACACACACACACACACACACACACACACACACACACACACACACACACACACACACAGACACAGACACACACACACCACACACACACCACACACAGCACACACACACACACACACACAGCCACACACACACACACACACAGACAGCCAAACACACACACAGAGACACACACACACACACAGACACAGACACGGACACAGACACACACACAGAGACACACACACACACACAGACAGACACACACACACACACACACAGACACGGAGACAGACACACACACACAGACACACACACACACACACACACACACACCACACAGACACACACACACAACACACACACCAGACACACACACACAGACACACAGGACTCACAGACAGGACAGACACACACACAGCACACAGGACACACACCAGCTCTCACACACACACACACACACACAGACACAGACACAGACACAGACACACACAGACACACACACACAGACACAGACAGACACAGGACACACTCACACACACACACCACACACACAGCCACACACACACACACACACACACACACACACACACACACACACACATACTACACACAGACAGACACACACACACACACACACACACACCATAGCGACACACACACACACACACACATCACACACAGACAGACAGACACACACACACACAGCCACTCACATATACACACACACACACACACACAAGGCTCACTCACAGACACTCCACACACACACACGCACACACACACACACACACACACACACACACACACAAGAAATCTCACTTGTCTGCTTTAGATTTTCAGGAACAAATCTCAACAATGTCTCAATCTGTGCTCAAATCTGCCAATATTAGAGGAATTTAAAGAATTTTAGAAGCAACGTCTGAATTGAGTTTGATTCTTACACTCAACACAGCAGAGAACTTCAAACCTGGCCATTTCTCAAGACAACTCAATTCTGCTGGTTTGGTGTCAAACGGTCGTCAGCATCACTAACGAGTTCACAGTCTGGAGAAGCGATTAACACTGCTTTCAAGACAACGTGTGCTGATTCTCCTCGAACGCTCCGGCCAGGCTCTGGGCTAAAAGCCGAGACTTCCGCTGGTCATTCATGAAAAGGTAAAGGTTAAATGCAAACCAGAGTTGTTACAGTAGAAGATGAAACTGAAGGGAACTACGGCTCTGGCTCCAGTTCTTCTATCTCTAGCCTCATGTGACTGAATTGCAAATTCAATGCTAATCTGGAGAGTAGCTGTGTCATGAAAGGCTCTCTGTTCCTCCGCTCAGATATGGACAAGAGAAAGCCGGAACTGATCGATGCTCCGTCCGCAATGAAATGATTGCACAGTAATAAGGAAATTGCAGGGAAACGCAGTGCATTTCTTCTGCAAACCTGCGTCCAGCGAGACTCAGAGCGGCGGAGGACAATGCAGGCTTTGTTGGGTTGCCAGGCGGATCGGTGTTGATGCACTGGGAGCTTCGCTTTGTTCCTGAGTGGCTGTATGTGTAAGATTTATTACAGATGATGCACAGATAGTATCTGTAAAAATGGCTAAATAAATACAAGTGTCGCACACAAAGAGCCTCATTCTTTCAGAGAACAGACGCGGCTGTGATTCAACGATCCTAATCAACGACCCAAAGAACACACAAAATACACAAAAAACCTCCAAACCCACCTTCTGTCACTGACTTACAAACCTGCATGCTGTTGCTTTACTCTCATAGTCTCCCAGTGATAGTACAGTAACAGCAGACGAGTGGGTGACTGGTGCTCGACGTGTTATTAGGTCATTTCTGGTCATTATTTGGGACGGGTCCCTCCCTTCTCCTTTACACATTCTTCCCTGCTTCCTGAAGATACGGCTCCGGGGAGAACGGCAGGAAAAGGAAAAGCCTGGTGCAGCCGGGCGGAAAATACCAGGCTTGACAAACGGGGGGCACAACATTCGTCATCCTCCACCACCAAAACTAAAGCGCACAAAGAAAAGTGCTGCATAAACACAAAGCTAATAAAATTAAAAGTTAGCGCAGAATAATTAACTATTTCATAGTCTAACGCCGCTTAATTAATTCCAGGGACTTGTAGAGGGAAATAAAGACTGGCAGTGTAATGGACAGACCACAGTGCTGTGATTTACGACTGCAGGGACTAGTACTACATTGACACGGCCGTCCACTGCAGACGAGGACGCTTACGATGAACTGAGCAGATGAATATGTACGCGGCATGTTTTCTGATTAAATCCCGGCATGGCTGGAGTCATGGAGTCGGGATTAAATTTCCCCAAATCCAGCATGAATTTGAGGGTATAAGATGATCTCGCCGCACCATCTGCACACAGAACAGAAACTTATCAGAGCATTTATACTCATCTGACCGAACAAATACACCCTGATATTTACTTTCATCACTATATATCACCGCAATGGACATCTGATCCCTCCACGGGAGAACAAAGACGGGAAGGAATCTGCACTTCCTTTTGACAATGAACCACCAGGTCTCAGAAATCACTGCCATGCTGAAAAATAACTGGCCATTTGAAAACAGAAATTAAAATAATGCACGTGACCCATGCCGGCAAAATGAGTGTGAATGTGTCTATTTTTGAGCTACGGGCAAAAAAGCTAATTGTTGATTTTGGTCGACTTTGAGATTCGACCATTAGTTCATTAAACATACTCTATTTGTATGATTTCTGAGAGGTAGGGATGTAATGATGAACCGCGAGCCGGTTGAAAATCGATTCAAATATGTGACGATTCGATTCGCTTGAGCTGCCAAACAAATCACGATACGAGTGGAGTAAGAGTTTATATGAATGTATCTCTGAGGGAACCGACTGTCTTTAGAAAAGTTTAGATGGCATTTTCTTTTCATCTTGCCTCTAAACGATACATTTTAAAGTTCGTAAGAGCAGCGCTGCTTTGTTTACAGCGGTAACCAAGGAAACACTGTATCACTGCTGTTCAATAAGAGCAGCACTGCTTTGTTTACAGCGGTAACCAAGGAAACATCGTATCATTGCTGCTCACAAGCGCCACCTGCTGGCAGAGAGTGCTGGCATTTACTGTATAATGTCTTCAATCTCATTTTGTTAAAACAATCGTGAGAAAATGTAATCGTATAGAACGATAGATGAAACAAACAATATATTACGGTAGATGGAACGAACGCTAGATGAAATAACTATTGATAAATATAATAGACAGAATGAACGAACGACAGACAGAATGACAGAACAACAGATAGACAGACAGACAGACAGACAGACAGATGGATGTGACAGATCTGACTGAATGCTAACAGCAGCAGCAGTGTCAGATAGCAGTGTTATCGCGGTCAGCGCTCCGCTGTATTATCTGTGTCTGGAGAGCGAGGGCAGATGAAGTCTGACGGGATCCACACCAGTCGCGAGCGAACGGACGCGATGAGAAGTGACAGCGAACCAGAGGAGAGAGACTCGGTCACATGACACACGCAGGCCCCACGGCCCACAGTTCACACGCATCCGCTGGTGAGAAACACACTCTTCACACAGAGCAGATGTGTTTCGGGACGCTGCCGCCGGCTCATGTTTCACTCCCCCAACATTTGCCCTCCGCATTGATTTCTATAAATGGAACATTGATTGTGAGCAAAGTTCAGGAAACCAGCCAAACCTGCTCCGTCCAGAGCAAACGCTCTCAAACCCAAAACACACAGAACGGCTTCACTGCTTACACTGATGCAAAGTTTTTATGTGCTGGATTACAAACTAGTGCGATTATCAAAACACAAAAGCTGTGATTTAACAAACACTTTGCACAAGACTGTGATGATGCATTTAACAGTCATCAGCATCCTAAACCTATTTTTTTTAAATGCATGTACATTTATAACACTAAGGCCTGGTTTCACAGACAGGGCTTAGACTAAGCCAGGATTAGGCCATAGTTCAATTAAGACATTTAAGTATTTTTTATAAATGTGCCTTAGGAAAAAATATTACTGGTGTGCATCTTGAGACAAAACAAAGGCACTGATATATTTTAAGATCAAAAAAGTAAAAAAATTTTATAGTAATTTTTGTAATTTAAAATTTAGTAATACTTACTTTATTTTTTTATTTATTGCCATATTGATATATAATCAAAAAACCTGGCCAAATTTTGCAGCCCCTACAAACCTGGATTTTTGTTTGTTTGTTTGATCAAATAAAATATATATATATAAAAAAAAAATAAAACAAAAACACAACAAGAAAAATATTTACAATATCATTCAAAAATAACCATTTTTTTTAACATGAAAGAAAAATACTACAAAAATACAGTAAGCAGCATATTTAGAATGTCTTTTTTTAATCACTTCCATTACTGTTGCATTAGAGACCAATCAAAACCTCAGAGAAAATAGCCCTGATTATTTAACCCTTTAAGTCTGCAGGCCTAATGAGTTAACTTCAGTCTCTGCTGGATAACACAAAAACATTCCAGATGTAACAAAAACAAAACAAAGCTAATTAAGCCTAAATAACAGGCCTCTTATCTCACACTAACCTAATTGGAAGCCGTCTTTGATCTGACGCTCTTTCAAAGCTCTTTCCTCTCTGATCCTGCGGTTTGAAGGGCAAAGTAGATGCTGTGAGATCTCTGGAACTAGTGAACAGGGGAATATAATCACCACAAACAAACACTAATTGGAAGCTAATTTAGTTAGATGTTGCCTGACTGATTTATGGCCTCCGAGCTGCTATGAATAATTAACAGGCGTGGCACGAGCTGGAGGCCAGCGGACGCATTACGAGCACTGGACATATGACAATAATAAGATCAAACTCATTTACACTGGCTGAAGAAAACAGAAGAGCGGTTTACCCGAGCAAAACAAAGTTAAGCCAAATGCACGGTTAAAAACCAAATTCACCTAAAAAAAGTAATTTATTTGAAAACTACTAAAATATGTGAAATTTACCACATTACATCATATGTTTTATATTACAAACTAAATCACAATAATTTTTTTAAAGTGAATTTACTCTGGATTAGACCCTAAAAATAAAGAGAAATTATCTAAAAATAGACATTACCACATTACATCATATGTTTTATATTACACACACACACACACACACACATATATATATATAGTACAGGTCAAAAAAGTTGGAAACATTACTATTTTTAATGTTTTTGAGAAGTTTCTTCTGCTCATCAAGCCTGCATTTATTTGATCAAAAAATACAGAAAAAAATTTAATATTGTGATATATCTTTAAAATTTAAAATAATTGTTTTAAATTTATTATACTTTAAATTATCATTTATTTCTGTGATGCAAAGCTGAATTCTTAGGATCATTATCACATGATCCTTTAGAAATCATTCTAATATGATGATTCATTATCAAAGTTGGAAACAGTTCTGCTGCTTAATATTATTTCAGAACATGTGATACTTTTTTAGGATACTTTGATGAATAAAAAGTAAAAAAAAAAAAAAAAAAAAAAAAAAGAAGCTATGTTTTTAAAATATAAATATTTTGTATAACAATATACCCGCTACTGGTCAGTAATTTGGGGTCAGTAATTTTTTTTTTTCTTAGCCCTGATTATTTAACCCTTTAAGTCTGCAGGCCTAATGAGTTAACTTCAGTCTCTGCTGGATGTTACACAAACAGTCCAGAGGGAATGAAGCTGAAATCAGGCTGCGTGTGTCTGAGTAACGTCTTTGATCTGACGCTCTTTCAAAGCTCTTTCCTCTCTGATCCTGCGGTTTGAAGGGCAAAGTAGATGCTGTGAGATCTCGGATAGTGAACAGGGGAACTATAATCACCACAAACAAACACTAATTGGAAGCTAATTTAGTTAGATGTTGCCTGACTGATTTATGGCCTCCGGGCTGCTATGAATACATTGACAGGCGTGGCACGGCTGGAGTAATGAGCGGACGCAAATTCGAGCACTGGACATATGACAATCATAAGAATCAAACTTTTTTTACACTGGCTGATTCAAACAGAAGAGCGGTTTTTTTAAGCAAAATAATATTTAAGCCAATGCACGTTTTTTTCTTATTTTTTTCTAACTTTGTAATTATTGTGAAAAGAGACTTCTTTTAAATCACAATAATTTTTTTAATGTGAATTTAAACTTTTAGACCTGTAAAAATAAAGAGAAATTATCTAAAAATAGACATTACCACATTACATCATATGTTTTATATTACACACACACACACACACACACATATATATTACTAGCCATTTCTTCAAATTGTTTCAAAGTAAATCCTACAAAAATGTTTGCATTGTAGTAAGTCTGTAACACACCAATTATATAAAAAACAATTGCTAAAACTTAAAAAGTAAAAACAGTCATGTTAGCCTTGAGAAAGACAACTAAACAGCATCTGCTGCTTTACACTTTTGCAATTTTCACTCAGAAATTGCTAGTAAATTTCACAAACAGATTGCATGAAAGATGAAATTCTGAAGTAGAAAAAAAACTGACAGCAATTTCTTGGGAAACGTTCTCTAATAATCTATTTACAATTAATAATTCTCACAGTGTACTCCTCCTTCTTGCTCACATTCAACAAGCATGTGTTTGAGTTCAGCAGTGCCTTGTCTGGCAAAGAGAGAAGGATTAGAGGAAGAGAAGACGGAGGCGGAGGTGAAGAACGAGGGATGAGCGTCTCAGAGGGCCGGCTGACATTTGGCTGGTGTTTGTCTGAAGGAGGCTACGAGAAGCGAGGACCGCCCGAAGACTCTGAATGTCAGACGCTCCAGAGACTGTCCTGCAGATCTCCTCCACTCGTTCTGAAGGAACACGCGAGACGACAGCGGCTCACATTCTGCATTAAAACACGCAGGGAACGCGATCACCGCGCTGACAAGACGACCGATCCCCTTCGAGACGCTACATATTTCATGAGGACAAATCTGCAAAACAGAACTTGAATATTTCATGCAGTCGCGCTGCGCTCTCGTGTTTATGGCTTCTATATGCCGTTATTAGAGCAGAAATAAAGGCTTCTGCTGTGTAAATGACCCTCGCTGTGAGCCGAACCTCACTTTCACTACACCTGAACGACACGCACTCATATTTCACACAGAAACTGTGTTTTGCATTTCTATTTCTGTCTACATTAGAATGCAAATACTTATAATTTCTAAAAAGTGAATTATCTTGATCAAAAGTGACAGTAAAGACAATGTCACAAATTGTTTCTGTTTCAAATAAATGCTGTTCTTTTGAACTTTCTAATCTGAGAAATCTGGAAAATAAAATGCATCACAGTTTCCACAAAAATAATCAAGTGCATTCTATCAAAATATTAAAAATAGCACTGACCCCCAGTCAAATTATCACTGTTATAACTCAGTTTAAACTGTGTTAAGTTACATTTTCTAACAAAGCATTTGATTAATGTATATATGAAGAGTTAACTTTTCTCATTTTAAAAAATCATGTTTTTTATTGTGTTTTATTGCATTAGTTTGCTGTATTTTTTAAGTAATTTTTACTTGATCAAAATAACCCAAATGCAGTTTGATTGGGATTAATTGGAATGCAAAAGATGATTTTTGAAAATTGTTAAAAGCGGAGTTATCTGTTTTTGCAAATGAATTCTTCAGAATGAACACTGGACTCTGATCATACGGAGGAGCGCTGGACGGACAGACAGAGGGACGGATGGATGGAGTGAGGGATGATAGAGATGTCAGGCGTTAAATGGCAGCGAGTGCCCAGCGGAGACGTTCGGTCCCTCCATGCGCCGCTTGTCTGCTCGGATCCGTCACTGTCACACAAATGCAGCAACCTTTACCCCTCCATCACACTGATTTACCCCCCCCTCTCGGGCCCCGGGGCCGTGTCAGAGTCTGCTTATCACTCAACATCGGCCCAGAAAACCTTCACACTCATAACCAGCTCCTGAGGCTCCTCCACCGAAACCGCTTTATCTCCAATCACCGTCAATACCTTCAGCTCCTCCGGACAGATCTTCCATATTTAATGTGCTGCCGCTGGAGATTACAGACACGATCACATCAGGAGTTCATATCAAAGCCCACAGAGACCGCTGATCGCTCCAAGCAAACAATCAGAAGTCACGCCATTCACTAAAGTTAAGAGACAGTCGGCTGAACTGAGTCCAGGTCACAGTTCACCCCCAAATCAAAGGAATGAAATAAAGAAATGATGCTTTGATAAAAGGACATCTGACTAGAACATGTCCAGGTCACATTTCACCCTCAAATAAAAAAAAAAAAAATAAATAATAATAATAATAATAATAATAATAATAATAAATAAAAATTAATAATACAAAGAAATAGGCATGGACAAATAAATAAATAAATAAATATAGGCCTATTTGTTTCATTTCAGAACAAGGTAGTACAACAAATATTATAAAGTATAAACATTATACTATTTAAATAATATATCATTATTTTTATTACATTTTTGCATCATTGTAATGTGAACTGAACTGTAAATTTGATTAATTGCTATAAAAGTATTTCAAAACAATGGTCATTAAGGCTTCATGCAAAAAAAAAAAAAAGCAAAAAAGAAAAGTCTAAAATAAATAACGATGATCATAATACAAATATACAACCATAAGAAAATCAAAAGACATGATATTTTGCATTTAAAATCAAGTTTTTAGTAATTTCTTAAATTCATGACGTATAAATGGTAAATTATTTATTTTTATCATCATTTACTTTTACATTACTTTTATGGTATGCATATACTGTCTATTTATAATGCATACATTTTTCAAATGCATTTTTATGCATTTAATTTTCATCATATACAATGTCACAGTGCAAAAAAAAATCTTAATGGACATAAAAACAACTATTTTCTTCATGCAAAATATAATTTCTTGCAAATATCTGTTCATATGGATGTGACCTGGACATTTTCTCATCCCTAAATCTGGACACCAAAATCCCCTCCTGACCTCACCTCAAGACTGATGCGTCTGCCACCTGTCAATCATCTCAGTCTCGTGGATTAAGGCATATCATAAAAGCAAAGATGCAGGAGGAGATGTTTAAGAGGATAAGCAGAGCAGGCTCACTGTCTTAATCTGCAAACCACAGCGAGCTTCCCTTGAAGAACACTTACAATAAACTTCCATCTGGGCCTCAGTGATGATATTAATCGAGAGTTTCTGGTAATTGCTTTCCTGATGTCAGATAATACACCAGCATCCGTCTGAAAGCGTCTAATCCTGACCCGCTTTCAATGGAGCCGGAGGACGAGGAAAATAGCGTCTCATGAATAGCAGATGATTATTCAAACAGAGCATTTCCATATCATTTCCACTCTAGATGTACTCTAAACAGAGTGAATTACCATGCAGACTCCTAAGAGCCTTTCCTAATGGCTCTGAACGCTTGAATGTGCATTAAAGTTGACCAAATAACGTCATCTGAATTATATCACGCATGCTGCATGAATTCTGGAGCGTTCTGAATATAATTACATTTTTGCATTTCTGAAAAATGAAAAGTGAATGTAGGGTGATGCTGAAAACATGAACTAAATCACACACAATCCAGTCACTAACACAAAAAACTCAGAAGTCTTCACTATAAACTGCCAAAATATAAATTTGGTTTAACTTGAAGAAATTATGACAAAAAAAATACAACTTACTATTGTACAGTAGAATGCACATTTCAAAGTAGTATTTTTTTATTCCATGTTTTAATTTTAATAGTAAATCTCTGTTGTGCAGCACTTTATTTGCCAAAAATAATTATACTTTAAAAGATTAATTAAATTTGTTAAGTTTAATGCATTCATTTGATTAACACAATTTTTGATAAAACATTTGTTATGTAAACATAAATCATACATCCAGAAAAAATAAAACAGTTAAAAATTGTAAACGTTTTATTAATTAAATTGATTTTACATGTTTTTTATTATTAAAACTGAATTAAACCATTAAAAAAAAAAAATTGGAAAAATTTAATATAAAAAAAAACTGAATTTTGGGCTATATACAATGGAATTTAGGAAAAAGTAAACCAGATTTCGTAAGGTTAAAAATTAATTTTTGTTAAACATTTCATAAATTGTTGTTAAATTGTATAAGTCTCGTGATTTAAATAAATCAGCATTGCTTTTTGATTACTAAAATTGAATTTAACCAGTAAAACAGAATCCAGAAAAAAAAAAATTGGGAAAAAAAAAATAAAACAGATTTCATTTTTGGTAAAAATGTAATAAATAAAATGTTAATTTGTATAAGTTTTAGTTAGTTGAATTAATTAGACATTGCCTTTTGATTACTAAAATTTAATTTAACCTTTAAAACAGAATAAAAAAAATTAAAATGGAAAAAGCAGCAAATAAAAATTCATAGAGCCTTAAAAATTTAATTTTAAACTTAAATTTGCTAAATTGTATCATTTTATGATTTAAATTAATTAAACATGCTTTTTGATTACTTAAATTAACGTAACCATTAAAAATGCAATCCAGAGTCTAGAAAAACTAAAATGGGGAAAAAAAATTGAATTTGGGGAAAAAGATTTGACGGAGAGCGGTGGCCTGTGCAGGAGCACAAACACTGCAAGATGATTTTTAATAGGTTTTATCACCACTAACACTAAAAAGACGCCCTTAAATGTGCTCTATTTAAAACCAAACGTACAATGTTCTCACAATAGCAGAAAGACTGGGAGTATCCACAAAGAAACACCTATATTTACTGGAAAACGCCTCCTAACAGTAACTCACAATGGTGAAATAAACGCAGTTCTGCCTGTTTTACCTAAACACAGAGAGTCCTACAGCACTGCTGACTCGGATGTTTCCTCACTGAGGTTTATTAAAAAGGGATGTGGAGTTAAAACCGAGATCCCAACGGGGTACGGACAGCAAACCTGAAGCAATCCTTCCCAGGAGAAGCAGAAATGATGAAATCCTTCACCTCGAGAGCACACACACACACACACACTCGCTCTGATGTGAGCGCTGTAATCAATAGGGCGACAAATGAACCTGCACAATTGACTTCAGCTTGTTCATTCATTATTAACGGCTCAGACTAAATGAACTTAAATTGAAGTAGCGGGCGCTTGACAGCCCTAAGCCTCTCATTTAGCATTCAGCAACAAATCTTAATGTGAGGCCCGGTGAAACACAGATACAGCTCCCCAGACGGGGAAGTGTGCCACACTGTTTCCTCTCGGAGGACAATAACTTGAGACTCCTATTCTTACTGGTTGTTATTTTAGTATCACTGAGATACTATTCGTTTGCATTATTTTAGATTAGTTTTTATCTTTATATTTTTTTAAAAATATATTAAATTTTTAAGTTTATATTTGCCTTTATCATTTTTGATAATATTATATTAGTTTTTATAGTACATTTTAATTTTAGTTACACTTTTAGTAATTTTGTTTTTGTCATTTTTTTGTTATTTTATTTCATCAAAGTTAAACTACATGAAGATGAGAAATGCTGCCTCGACAACTAGCTGGGATAGTTTTATTTTATGCTTTCAATTTATATTTTAATTTTAGTTACATTTTACAGTTTCTTCTCTGAGAAAAATAACTTGAGGCATCCTAATTGTGTCTTGAGCTTTCACTATTACTGGCTGTTATTATTGTTATTATTTCTAATTTTTAATTTATATTTTACTTTTAGTTACATTTTTAGCAATTTGGTTATGTTTTGGTCATTTTAATTTTTTTTAAATACTTTTTTTTTCTTAAATTAAGTTCAGAAAATCTGAAATGTTGCCCTGGCATCTAACTGAAATAAAATAAATTTAAAATAAAAATTAAATTAAAAAGGTATAAAAACATTTTGTTGTGTATTATGGACATTTTTATTATTTTTTAAATATGTTTATATGTTTTTTATTAAGTTTAAAAAGTTTTTATAGCCTACTTTTTGATACTACAGAAGAAATGCTAATATACATTTTTTATGTTTTTTTTTTTGTTTTTAAGCAAACCTGAAGGCACTTTTAATGGATGTAACATAAGTTACACTGAAACGTGGGTGTCTTCTTTTACAGCCTCTAAATATCCCACTGATTATGTGTTTAAGAGTTTTCTCTCGCTTATTTTCCAGCGTAGTGTTCCAGCTCACAGAAATCAGGTCACACGGCGCTACTTTCACCGAAGGTTTTCCGATGCATCAGGCACATATATAATTGGAGTGATCAGCGACACATCAAAAGAAATCCCTGTGGGAACTGCGGTGGATTCAAGGTTGGTGTTTCTGGAGAGTTAATTAAGATCAGAGCGGAGATTCAAAGCGACACTCGGCCGTTCCTGTGAGTGTTTCTGTGTTTCAAGCCAAACTGAAGAGTAATTCAGTCAGAATCAAGTCAAGACACTACAGGTGAACGAGGAAACACATTTAACTAATAGACATCACCACACTTCCCTAGTTGACTGATTACATTAATACATTGTATTTTCTGAAATGTTATGTTTAAATATGCAAATGTGACATTATCTTATTTATTTATCCCAAATCTTAAAATTGCCCGGTGCATGAAAGAAACTTTTGGTTGAAGTGTCTCGCCTTAACAGACATGCTTACAATAAGAAAAATAAACAAAACGAATTGAACTGAATTAATTCAGTTATTCACCCCTAAAGCAGATAACGATGGGATCTGCTCAGCTATCTTTTGGCTGGGCTTCATCGCTGTCAAAGCTGGAAACTGTGAGTGAGAAAAGCATGAGACGACATCATGCATCACTCCGCGGATGTCAAACCTGACGGCAAAGCTGCACACATTCACGCGAGCCGCTGGGAACCCGAGGCAAACGTTCACAGATGACGGATCCGAGGGCCTGCATGAAAAGATCAGAGGCTGTGGAGGGGTCCCGACCCAGAGAAACACACAGCAGGTGGTTTGACAGCATGCCACTAAAACACACACACACACACACACACAGAGGTAAATGTCTGTGAAAGGTCAGCGCTGACACGCCGTCTCCCCTGATGGAGACGCGATCCAGTGCTGTGGTGGATCTGTGCTGACGGAGGAGTGATATTCCCACAGCTCTCCTGCAGAGAGAAGGTCACACCCGGCCCGAAGTCCTGCGCCTGCTTACCGTCGCTCACAAAGGTCTCGTCCCGCGGGAATCTGCCTCTGTATCACTGCACCGCCTCAAAGTACAGCGGTGGCCAAAATGATTAGAACACTAGTGTTTTCAGCAGCTAAAAATGGTTTTAAGTCAGTTATTATATCTTCTGCTGTAGTGTGTCATTAGGAAATATCAGTTTACATTTCCAAACATTAATTTAGTTATTCATTGTAATAATGCAGTGAGGTGTTTGTGCTGCACACAGAGATGTGATCTGATCATCATCAGTCTGTCTGGAGTCACATGAAGAAACAGAACAAACTGAGACAGACTCAATCCAGCGAGACGCTTCAAGTCTCAAGAAAGTTTTAGGCACTTGTGTAAAAATGCTGTAAACCGAGAATGCTGTCAGATTTTCTTGATCAATTAACTAAATGAAATCATCATTTGGTGGAGCATGCTCTGTGTTTAGAGCAGCTTTTGTCCTCGGTGCACTTGAGCAGAGTTTCTCAGGAGCTTTGCAGGAAGGTTTCTTGAAGCGTCTCGGAGACACAGTTCTTCTGGATTGAGTCTGTCTCAGTTTGTTTCTGTTTCTTCATGTGACTCCATACAGACTGATGATGATCAGATCACATCTCTCTGTGTGCAGCACAAACACCTCTCTGCATTATTACAGTTAATGTTTGGAAATGTAAACTGATATTTCCTACTGACACACTGCAGAAAAAGATAGAAATAACTGATTTAAAACCATGTTTAAGCTGCTGAAAACACTAGTGCTCTAATCATTTTGGCCACCGCTGTATGTCACACATAAACAAACTGCTTGTGAACATTATTAGCTATTAAAAGGAGCAAATCGAGTCAGAACACCACACACACACACACACTTACACACTACTAAATCAACACACTTAAAGGCAACATTTAGAATCTGACTTTCCTATGACATGCTTTATGTGCTCAAAAAAATATCTGAGCAGATAAAGACTATATTTATTTAATTATACTACAGTTATTTACAAATGTAATACAACAACACAAAAAAAAGAACTACTGAAGAACATTTATTTTTCAGACTAAAGACAAAGCCAAGACTTGTTGGGACCGCAGTATTTGTCTCTATTGTGCTCTGTTGTCACTGCCTGTAATCTCACATATACTGATCCTATAATTACAGCTACTAGAAAGATCCACTTCCCAGGCTGTCCTGGGCTTCATGGTCTCTGTGTAAAAGTGCTGACGTGTGATTTTCATGAGGATAAACAGCTGTGTGTTCAGTAGTCAGTGCCATGTGGCCAAACACACATATAGAGTCAGCAAAACGACACTTGAGCCTTTAAACGCAGATCTCACGAAGAGACACAAGAGCTCTAAACGTCCCACTGTCTTTATAATCACAGGCCTGTCGCCGGCGTACCGACGGGAAATGAACTCTTGCTCCTCACTGATGAGGGTTTGTAGTGCGCCGTGGCATTTTGAACACTAACTGGTGAGCTCCGCGTCTGTCACACTCGGCCCTCTGTGCAATTTAAGTGTCAGAGAGACCGGGCTCGTGGAAACGGATTCCTCCATGACGGGAGGACATCGGGTCCGGCCCACGGGAGGAGATCTGGACCGCCAAACACACAGGTTTAGGGAACATTGACTGCTGCCAAACTGCTGACAGACCGAGACAAACCCCACACACACAAAACACACATGCAACCTCCTTTACAGCAATTAGCCGTGTCACAGTTTCATTAAAGCTTCAGCTTGAGCCGGTTCTTTAGAGCGGAGATAATAGCACATCCATCCATGCTGTTACAGTCAGGCTTTGTTCAGTAAGTGACAGGAACTTGATCTCATGGATTAAAGAAGCAAAAATAAAGCAAGTTTCATGGTATGGGGGGGGGGAAGCATCTATCAGTGTTGTGCAATGCTCAGAATTGAACAGAGAATGGTTTTAAACGAATCATTTTTGAATTTGTATCCAGGTAGCAAACAGGAACTAGCATTGAAAACCAAATATGAAATTACTAAAAACAGAATTAAAAAGAGAAGCATATAGGCTAATCCCAAAAAGAGTAGTTTTGAATTAGAAAAAGTAAAGTTGAAGAGGCTTAAATTGAAAAAAAATAATAATAATAATCCAAGAATGCCATTACATGTTAAATTTCTTAGAACTGTAATTAAGTGAAATGTATTTTTTTTATTATTATCATCATTATGGACTAGGGCTGAAACAATTAGTCGACATTATCGACAGCGTCAACGATAAAAAATTTTTGACAAATATTCTTGTTGTTGAGTAGTGGTTTGATCTCATATGAGCTAATGTAATGTGTTTTGACCAGCGTGGCGCTGTGGCACAAGACTGTACTTCAGCCAAGAGAAGAAGACACAGCGCTTCAGAGCAAACACAGCCGAACCTGAAGCTGCTGAGCAACGTTTGGATGAATATGTAAATACATTAGGGCTGCAACTAACGATTATTTTGATAATCGATTAATCGGTCGATTATTTTTACGATTAATCGATGAATCGGTTTATGTACTTATATTTTAGTTTTGCCCATTTTTTCCCCAAGTAAATTATTAACAAAGGGTCTTTATCATTCAAACATAGACTTTTTAGAGATTTTAACCATTTTGCATTGTCATATCCTCATCAAAAAACATACCTGGAGTTGTGTTTTATTATGTGTTAGTTATCCTTTGTCGAACTCTTCTGCAATCAAAACACTGACCCATACATACTTTAGCAAATTTCACAAGGAGATTTCAAATAATGTTTTCACCATGACAGTCCTTAGGGCTCCTAAAGTAGTTTAACATCCCGAACAAAGCTTATTAAGGAATCTTTCAGAACATATTATCACGAAGAATAAGAATAAAACAGAATTAAAATTGCAGTAAATTGCATTTTATTATTTTTTTCCTGTAAACACACAGCTTATACCTGGGAAACAGCTTTATAGCTTATTCTGTGAAATTGTAAACAATCCTTCCAATAAAGTGCCAATGGCATGAAACCTGAATGGAACTCACATTTTAAAATAAAGTTTAAAGTAAAATCCATCAGAAGGTTGTCCAGAAAAAAAATTGGACACACAAAAAACCTGCTGTGTAAAAAAGAGCAGTGAATACTTAGAAAAAAGTGCATTTCAAATACATTTAAACATTAACCTCTCTCAGTCAGTCATAATTAGGCTGCAAGACTGAATTATGAACTGGTAAACGACAAAGCTTTAAATGTTAATTGTTAAAAAGCAATGTTATCAGCTTTTACGATTAAAACATTTGCAAACAACATTGTACTGCAGAATCTGCACAAATAAAAGTCTGCACACTGTGATTTTCATCGGATTTAAATATGTAACGTTAGTGGTCCTTATAACAGTGCAAAATTCAAAAATGTAATAAAGCGATAAAATGTTAACAAAACAGCTTATGCCTGAACTGACAGGAATTCGACTACCTGTGGGAAATGATGCAGAACACTATTCACTCATTATTTGAGAAAAACTTTGCATTGCAGTGCAAAAAAGGTCAACATGTCCAAATGTTCAGGGTTTAACAGTTAGGCTTGCTCTCTTTTTAGAAGATATGTTTCCTGCCGCAGAAAACAGCCGCAGTTTACAGTTTACTCTTCTTTTTTGAAGGCTCAAAGTAAAGTGCTCCCACACTTTGGATGACTTCGTCCGATTAGTTTTATCTTCCGCTTTTTTCTTTTTCTTTCTCGAGCTTACTCCACTGCCGTCTGCCTCACCCATCACGCTGAATGCTGCAGAGACGCTGTGCGGGAAGCACGTGACATAAAACGAGGGGCCAGCTATTGGCTAGTCGCTACTTCTCCTGCTGTACTGGCTGAGTAAAACCTCCGGTGGCTCATTACTGCCACACTTGGTCACCGCAGATTTAAAATATGCACGAAATGAGCCGCTTACGGCAAATAAAAATTATTTAGCAACGAATCGATTACTAAATTAGTTGACAACTATTTTAATAATCGATTTTAATCGATTAAATCGATTAGTTGTTTCAGCTCTAATTTAAACATTAACCTCTCTCAGTCAGTCATAATTAGGCTGCAAGACTGAATTATGAACTGGTAAACGACAAAGCTTTAAATGTTAATTGTTAAAAAGCAATGTTGTTTTTGCTTTTACGACTAAACATTTGCAAACAACATTGTACTGCAGAATCTGCACAAATAAAAGTCTTTGCACACTGTGATTTTTCATCGGATTTAAATATGTAGTGGTCCTTATAACAGTGCAAAATTAAAAAATGTAATAAAGCGATAAAATGTTAACAAAATAGCTTATGCCTGAACTGACAGGAATTCGACTACCTGTGGGAAATGAGGCAGAACACTATTCACTCATTATTTTGAGAAAAACTTTGCATTGCAGTGCAAAAAGGTCAACATGTCCAAATGTTCAGGGCTTAACAGTTAGGCTTGCTCTCTTTTTGCTCCCACACTTTGGATGACTTCGTCCGATTAGTTTTATCTTCCGCTTTTTTCTTTTTCTTACTGGAGCTTACTCCACTGCCGTCTGCCTCACCCATCACGCTGAATGCTGCAGAGACGCTGTGCGGGAAGCACGTGACATAAAACGAGGCCAGCTATTGGCTATTCGCTACTTCTCCTGCTGTACTGGCTGAGTAAAACCTCCGGTGGCTCATTACTGCCACACTTTGGTCATCGCAGATTTAAAATATGCACGAAATGAGCCGCTTACGGCAAATAAAAATTATTTTGCAACGAATCGATTACTAAATTAGTTGACAACTATTTTAATAATCGATTTTAATCGATTAAATCGATTAGTTGTTTCAGCTGCACGCTTTCCTCTCAATGACGAAATAAACATCAAAAATTGACAGCGGTGAGAAAGCAGCAGTTAAGAAAGCATCTGATTAGAGCAATGTGGATGCAGTTCAGTACTCCAGTAAAGTCCAGTCACGTCATGTTTATTTATATAGTACTTTATGCAATAGAATAGACAGCCTTAAATCAAGCAGCTTTATAGTATTGAACATGAAAAAACATATACATATATATATATATATATATATACACACATATATACATATACATATATATATATATATATATATATATAGCAGCTCTCCAGTGTGGAGCTAGCTAATGATAAAATTGTTTTATAAGTGGGAATTGTTGTGAATAAAATAGTTTATCCCAAAATAAAGTGTTTTATCACTTAGGTCTATCTTTATTTTGTTTCTCATCCATGTGACTTACAAAAGGAGACATTAGGCAGAATGATGTCATTCAGTCATTCAGATTTTTAAAAAGTACAGAGTAAAACATTATTTGAACAGTAAGTCTTGGCTTACATTACTATTTTTACATTTTAAATTGAGCAATTTCACCTTTTTTATAAGTTATGTGAAATTCTAATTGATTTTTTAAGTCAGTTTAACATAATTCAAGTTGAAATGACTTTTACAAACAAGTTGATCATACTTAATGTAAAGCAGCACCTGAACTAATGTTTTTAAGTTGAAATAGGTGGAATTTCTTTTATATTTCAATACTATAAAATTTTTATTATTGTTATTATTATTATTTTAAAAATACATTACTGGTATATGTAATACACTATTACAATGTACTATGAATAAAATAATAATAATAATACTAAAAAAAAATTATGTAACTGTATATTACAACATATAACTGTGCATATGCATACAAAATCAAATGCTGAAAAAAATAAATCAAGTCAAATCAAATGCTGATGGATAAAGTCCCATTTAAAATACATACACCATAAAATCTCTGACAAAAGACCGGTCACTCTAAACTCAAAGAACTGTGTACCGGTATAAATTGTTGGTCATAAAATGTGGTAAATTGTTCTAAATGTGAATGTTGTATCGGGCCGTGTATTCACTTCTCAGTGCAGGAGCGCGGGTCTTTTCTGGGTTTGTTTGTATGCACGCCGCATTGTTCCCTTCCACGCTTCCCGCTGTTTGCTCTTACGGCCCTCCGGTGACTAAAAGCGGCGTCTGAAGAGCCTGTGGCTGGACTCGATTAGCTGCGAGAGACCTTCCCTGTTCAGTTCCAGCGAGTAAACCCTCCGCAGGGGCCCGGCGACGGCTCGCGCTTGAAAGCAACACTTAAGAATCTGACAACAAACCAAACTGCTTCAATTTAATCCATCTCCCCGGGTGAGAGGAGCTGGAGGTAAACATATGCCCTCATTATTTGCACTGCTGCATCTGGAGACTGCAGTCTGACTGTGGATATATGCAGACGTTACACCGGCCCGAGCCGTAAACAACATGTCGCTGTAACACTAATAATCAACACAGGCTCATTGGAAATACGTGCCTCTAAATACATTCCTGCAAAACTAAAAAAAAACATACCTATACATACGAATCGCTGCAGTATCCAGTTGAAATAAACTGTATAGGCAGTAAAACTCATACAACTTTTAACTATTCCATTTCAAACAAAGTATGGTTTGCAGGTCCACAGTTATTTCTGGCTTGTTTCTGAAATAAACTATCCTTAAGTTACAAGAGTTTACATTGAATTAAATACTAGATACAGTTTATTGTCTAACCAAACTACCAATAATAAAAGAGAAAGGAAAAAAAAAAAAATCAAGAATAGTCTCGGTTTAAGACTTTTTATGACACTTTTTATAAGATGTAATATTGGTCTTGGGTGTCCCCAGAATGTGTCTGAAGTTTCAGCCCAAAATACCCCACAGATCATTTATTATAACATCTGTAAAATGTCATTTTTGGGTGTGTCTAAAACAAGAGATGTTTTGGTTTGTTTCACTTTAAACTGAAGACATTTCGAGATTGTAACCCACATTCAAAGGAATGACAACTTTCACAATCAAATCAAATCCCATCTGATATTTTTTCCTCATTTCAAAGTCAAAACGAGTTTCATTATGGCAGTAAACCGGGTTGTGAATAGAGTTTCATGTCAACTTTAAGGTTGGCAGGATCTTGAAGTTTGCCAAACACTAAAAATGGAGTTGGAGAGTTTGGAATATTTGGACGAGGCTGTAAGTATTGAGCAAAAGCCAGTGACCCAGTTTACTTATTCAATCATTTTAAGAACACCCACCCTCTCAAGAGATGGGAACAAATTAGCCATGATGGGATGAAACCACAGAACATAACACTCTGTGCTGCTGCATGTTGGGAAACAACATGACGGATAAACCCAAGAGAAGAGCGTCTCCTTCCACGAAGACAACCGACTGCCCTGCTTTAATAACGGCTGGTGCCAATTTATGAGGAAATGAAGCGGTCATTACTGGAGAGAGAGAGAGAGAGAGGGAGAGAGAGAGGGAGAGAGAGAGGGAGAGAGAGAGGGAGAGAGAGAGAGCGAGAGAGAGAGAGAGAGAGAGAGAGAGAAACGATTGATTTCATAATTCTGAAGCCTTGTTAAGCCTAAGAGATTCTTTCAAAAACATTAAAAATATTAATTATTACACATTTTTACATGTGATTTTGGCTGAATGAGCACAATCTTCTCTTCATCTAGTGCACACAAAATTGCACACGAACTAAACTGCATTAACTCTTTCCTCACCAAACACAGAATTTCCTGTTATGCATGAGACAACACTAGGAGGCGCTATTACGCATCTCCTGAATGAGTGTAGAAAGTGCTGATCAAAAACACAGACCAGGAAGACGCAGAAACGATCTCATGTAAACATATGCATATGAAAAATAATGCGATCATCAACACTAACCACATATAAATGAAACCTGCCTAATGTTAGCGAGTGAAATGTGGAAGTGTGCAAGCTTTGGGAGAACTGATGGAAGCCATCTACTGCATCTTTGCTTTTTATAATATTGCTGAATATGATCCAGATGTAGTTTGATACTGATTTTTTAATTATGAAACCTACCTACATTCAAGTGTTGATAAAAATAAAAATAAATGCTTGAAGCTAGAATAAAACGTTTTTTGTTTGTTTGTTTGAAAGTAGAGGGTCTGATGTTTATTTTGATGTATTGCATGTTCAGATATTCACACAATAAACTATTCTGTGGGCCATGAAATGTTAGTGAAAATGCTGGCAGTGGCCGGCAACTTTTTGTTAGAAACGTTGGTGGGGAAAGAGATAAAAACTCCACAATGAGTCTTGAATTGCTCACAATGGCATTCATGTGTGCCGTTCTCAGAAACACAGTCATTCAGACTCGACTGGAAGGCTTGCGGTGTGAAAGCGAGCGAGTGCAGTGTCTGTTGTGTTGGTTCAGGCCTCTGAGGCGGCTTTGGGGTCTGTGGCTGTTAATGCAGCGCCTGCGGACAGACCTGCGGCTCTTATCTGCTGCCTGTCCAAATGACCCTCAGCCGGCTTTATCTCGCACACCATCTCGTCTGCCTGTCTGCGTCTCGTCAGCGAGCTTCACCTGACAGTCTCGGTGTAGAGGTCCTAAAGGGAAACGACAGCCTCCTGCTGCGCCGCTGCCAGTTCCGTGTCACTTCTGCTCGTCTTCAACTCCACCAGCAAACAAAGTTGCCTGGTTTCTGTGCGATACGCTTCGGTTTTGTCTCACCTCTGGGACGCTGAGTATTAGGAGGAGAAGTTTGGGCAAGAAGTTGGAAGCATCGCCACACAGAAAGATTTTCCTTTCTTCAATGATCTAAACAGGGATTTGCTTAATTTTGCAGCTATTGGATTTCCCCAGTAGAGATTTGCCTCGTTTATCACTGTGGAGGGGCTCATTTCATGCTGCTGGCTCCTCTACAACGAGGCTTTTGGAGAACTATGGTACTGCAACAGCGGACAGAACTGATCTGCTAGACTAACCCTGCACTCCTTTGAGGGGAAAAAACACTAAAACGAATTCTTTGCTCCAATGGGAGGAGCAGCGAAATCTAACAAAACCTCACATATAATGTGTGACACAGGAGCACAGGAGATTCATGACTCAATCTACAGCATTGAAACACCGGTGGAAGACAATGTTAAACTGAGCTAAAATGGCCCAGATAATAGGGAACGTTCTTGCAAGGTTCTCTCAGAGTTATAAACAAACATTCCTCAAGTAACATAAACAGAGCGTGTGTTCAAAGTTTTCTGGTTGTCTCAAAACGTTAACACAAAAATGTTATTTATACATTGTTTGTTAAACCTTTTCTGAAAGATTTTAGTTGAATGTTTTCAGAAGAATCAGAGAACAGATACTTAATGATTAGAGAACGTTTATAAATAACGTTTTCATAACTTAATGGGAACGCTACAAAAGTGTTCTTAGAATATACTTTTCTCAGCTGGAAAACCATTTAAAGCCATCGTGAATCATATTTTAAATACTTTTAATGTTAATTTGTTAATTTTGTGTTTCATCAAAATGTAAAAACTTGCTTCTTCTTTCCCAAACATCAGTCAAACGCTCTTAAACAGATAATTCAAGCAAAAAAAAATCATCTTTTTTTTTTTATTTACTCCTCCTCTTTCTTCTGTGGAAAACAAAGGAACATTTTTTTAATATGAAATATAATTCTATTATTGCAAAGCTCTATATATAAAGTTGGATACATAAGTATCCAGTGTTGTCTGGCTGCCAACGTTCTTCAAAATATATTTTATTTTGTGTAGCACAGATGAATGGAGTCATACAGGTTTAGAATGAGTCAATTATGACAGAATTTAACCATCCAGTCATTTCCCAAAAGATAAAATCAACTCCCACCCTGCATTGTTCTACTTGAGTATTACATTTCACTTGAAAATACGCCACATTATGACAACAGACTGAGCTGCGGAAGTGGTTTCATGTTGCCTTAAAGGCTGTTCTGATAATTATTCACCCCTCTGCGTACGATATCACACCTGAACACCGAGCCACAAACACCCTGAACACACCACAGCCGGAAACGTCTGGTTAACTCAAAGCGTTTTTATAAAGATATCATCTTAAAGGCCGCCCGCTGCGGTTCGCTCTCCTCCTGGTAACACATTTAGCCCCTAAAAAGCTCAGCTGCTCTAATTTTGAAGAGTTCTTAACCTCACTTAACTTTGCCCACGCCACAAGAGATCCAGTTCCTTGAAAACGTCCCTCCTCGTCTGAGCTCGTATAAATGGATGACATACATACAGGGTTTCATCCATCAAGAGCAGATGAAATATGAGGTGTTAAGGAGCGGGCCATGTCCTGGGGCGCTTCATAAATCCATATATCCTTCCTGCTCGGAGAACAGTGACAATGACCCAAAAACAGGCACATGGAACAAGTGCCACAAGAAAAGCAGGCAGGAATACTGAAACAGCCATCAGAACGGAGGAAATGTGACCTGGACCACAAAACCAGTCATAGGGGTCAATTTTTGGAAATTGAGATTAATAGGGCAATATTTGGCTGAGATACAACTATTTTTTTTTGCACCCTCAGATTCCAGATTTTCAAATAGTTGTATCTCAGACAAATATTGTCCTCCTAACAAACCACACATCAATGGAGAGATTATTTATTCTGCTTTCAGATGATGTATACATCTCAATTTCGAAAAATTGACACTTAAGACTAGTTTTGTGGTCAAGGGTCACATATTGCATATTTTAATGTATTAATTTAGGTAGTGTGTTTCTCCACATTAACACCTCTGGTGCTTCAGACTTTCAGTTTTATCTCCTGTTATCTGATTCTCAGGATGGGCTAAACTCAAAATACTGTATAATGCCCAATTAAATATTTACATGCATTCGCCTTTCAGCTGTTATTGGGCGCATTTAAGTCTTTTTTAATATAGAATTCCCTTTGCCTGCTCCTCCAAAGCCCCTGGAGCTGCTGTAAGCACCCAATTCAAGGTTAAAAAGACACCCAGCGCTGCGAGCGTTTCTCCAGAAGGAGCTTCAATAAGAAATACTAATGCTGCAGTTTTATTTCGGTTCAATATTAATTTTACAAATTACATACATATTTTGCATAATGTTTATTAATGATCCAGCTCCCTTTGGTGAATACCTTTCCGGCGCGCTGCTCCACAGTGAATGCTTGCATCAGCAGCATCTGTGCTTCACTGTTCCTGCGCTCCGCAGATGCTACAGAGACACTACAGCTCTATTGCAAACTTCTAGACAGCAGGCTGCTTCAAAATAAAATCCACAAAGATAGATTCAGGCAAGAGAAACATTAAAAATACGCTTCTGTGCGATGCAAATGCTATTGCAAATGTTTTACTCAACATCTGCATGAGCCGTGCGTTTCTATGCTTTGAGTTTTGCATCATTTGCTTATCAGCATGTTAACATCAAGCTCTACTAGAGTCTCTTGTGCAATTGCATGCAATGAAAATTCACCCTTATTTCAAATGCATGACAGTTATTCCTGCATACAGTTCTGAGTGTTTTGAACATCCGATCAACAACTGATGCACTTGCAACCAAGTCCCAAGAACAGAAAAATATAACTGCATTGATTTGGATGTAACATCAAGACCTGAAGGATAAATAATGGTCCGTCGGAAACAATGGACTGCTCTGGTGGCATCTATCAGAGAGCAACATGCACATAACCACAAACAAGCATTTACAGTTAAAAATAGCCGTTACGTTCTTGTATTCATCTTGTGGAAAACTAATTAAGGATGCAATGGGAGGAGGGCAATGTGAAGGCTGTGAGCTGAATACACAGTCTCCAGCCTGATTTTCCTCGTGCGTTTCACTGAGACGTTATTCATGCAGCGGCACGGGACTCTAAACAACATGTGCCATTATTAAAATGGAAAAGGCCTCCATTCTGGCTCTAACTGTTCTGGCATTTCCTGCGTTCCCGCGGCCGAGCGCGAGGCCGGCGCTCTGAAAGGCCAGGTTCAATGTCAGCACTCAATGATTGGATTATTAATGCAATTAAATCTGCACTCTTACACCGGACTGTGCCTGGACTCAAGAGCAGCAGTTATGTGGAGTGTAAAATTACGGTTGTTGTGCATGTCAAAATAACATGAGCGCAGAGAGCAGGAAAATAAAACAGCCATCTTGGTTTACCTTGAACCAGACTGAGCACTTTATGATGGAAACAGCATGAAATACGCTCTTAAAAACAGGGGGTTTTCACAGCGATGCCATAGCAGACCTGTTTTGCTTCTTCAAAGAACCTTTCAATGATCAGTTCTTAAAAGAACAATGATTTTCTTAGTAAGAACATGTTTAGAATCTAAAGAAACACTATAAAGAACCTTTTGTCCAATGGAAAGATCCCATGGATGTTAAAGTTTCCTCATGGAACCATAAAGATGCTTTATTTTTAAGAGCGCAAGCATTTACTTTCCAATTAAGACAATATAGACTAATGGTCAAAACTGCTATTAAGGCATTGCTTTAGCAAATTCACATCCATATCTGGCTTTATTTTTTACATATTTTTTGATTTGGCACACCATGCCATTTTACAAGAGAAAGGAACAAAATGGGGAAAATATAACATGCTCTTAAAGCACATCTTCACTTGCAATTTCCAATATTTCAGTCATCAGTAGCACAGGTAGCAATAAACAACAATACATTGTATGAGTCAAAATTATAGATTTTTCTTTTATGCCAAAAATCATTAGGATATTAAGTAAAGATCATGTTCCATGATGACATTTAGTAAATTTCCTACTGTAAATATATTAACAATCAATTTTCAGTAAGTAATATGCATTGCTAAGAACTTCATTTGAACAACTTTAAAGATGATTTTCTCAATATTTAGATTTTTTTGCTCCCTCAGATTCCAGATTTTCAAATAGTTGTATCTCAGACAAATATTGTCCTCCTAACAAACCACACATCAATGGAGAGATTATTTATTCAGCTTCAGATGATGCATGCATCTCAATTTTGAAAAATTATGACTGGTTATGACTGGTTTTGTGCTCCAGAGTCACATATATATATTTTCCTTTTCTAATTTTTTATTTTTTTTTGCTTTATTTTTTGCATTGAAATGTAAACAATAATATAAGAACATTTGATTAAAAATACATTTAAAATAAAAAATAAAAAATGTAATTATTGAAAAAATAAATAAATCTAATACTGTACATTTTAATGTAACATAGATGGATACAATGTAACTTTTGGCCAACAACACTCAATCAATTTTTTTCCCTTCATATTAAAAAGTCTTCTTTACAACATGCTATCAGTAATCATCAGTATCCTGTTTCACTCACAAATACGTCAATAAAATGAGTTACAAACAGCGTTTCATGTTTACTATAACGGTTCAAATGAATTCCTGCTGACACGGGAACAAAAGCAGGAAACAGAAGGACAAACCTGAACACTAAAACACTCAGCAAACATCCACCGCTCGATGTCAAAGACACACATGCCAGGTTCACGAGTAACACCAGAAGAAAAAAAAACCGTGAGAAATAATTAGTGTCATTAAAAAAACAATTTGGCACGACACAGTCCTCGCGTGCAGCTCAAATATTTACGCCTCCTCTATTTAGCGTCGACGTAAATGAATCTCTGGGATTAGCGCCGGGCATCGATGCTTGGCAACAATTAAAAATGTCACCAAATGTGGGAGACGAACACATGGTGGCTCTGTGGCGCACGGAGGAAACTTCTGCTCTCCTGCGCGGCTTTCATCTCTCGCCTCGGGCGACCGAACGATGCTCAAGTGAGACAACTTCCCGTCAAAAAAATCTACCCTTCAAGAAACAATGGCCTGATCATAATTAGGTCAGGAAAACACGGAGAAGTGCTGCGGCGAAGTTAAACTAGGCACGGCAAATTGTTAATGAGTCAAACGAGGGCCATTAAAACTCTGCAGATGCAGGTTGATGATAATGGAGATATCCGCCTGTGGTCAGACGAACACTCACCTGCGAGAACACGAGCATCAAACCAAAAAAGCCTTTGAAATTAGGACAGCGCTGGCCCACTGTGGATTAATTAGCTGTGTTTTTGAGCACGTCACCTACACCTACTTCACATATCAGTGGCCGTCGTATTATTAGGGCTTAATCACCTAGCGCTTGTTTATTTATGGTCGTTTATGAAGTGTGATGTACCAAGCCGCTGGCGGACCACCTGTCCACCTTGTGCACCACAGCAGGCCTGTGTTAGTGGAAGCGGCTGATTCATTAGCTTTTATGCTCGTTTGTAGCCCACCCGAGGACGAGGGAGCTTTCATTAGTACAGCGCTGTTTACTCAGCAACTTACACACTGCTAACGAACAATCCTACACACACACACACACACACACACACACAGGTGAACATCTATACTAGCGCATATATGCAGACTGTGACTAAAATGGTGTAATAATGTTAAGATTTGCTTGTTTTTTTCATGGGAACAGATGCACTGCATCAGTGTCTCAACAATGGATGCTCTGCAGTGAATGGGTGCCGTCAGAATGAGAGTCCAAACAGCTGATAAAAACATCACAATAATCCACAAGTAATCCACAGCACTCCAGTCCAGCAGTGAAACATCTGAAGAAGACAAAAGATGAAACACATCCAGCATTAAGATGTTTTTAACTCCAAATACATAGAGTCTATAATCCATAATAACACTTCCTCCAGTGAAAAAGTGTTCTGGTGTGAATCAGGAGAGAAATCTGCACAGATCAAGCAGTGTTTAAACAGCTCTGAACAAATATGTGTCTGGATTTTGATGTGAGAGACAACAGCAGATGCACTTTTTCACTGGAGGAAGTGTTATTATGGATTATGAACTCGTATTTAACCTAACCATAATATCCGGTTTCACTCACAAGCGTCAATAAAATGGGTTGCACACATCATCTCATGCTGACTTTAAAGGTTTAAACTAATTCTTTCTGATGCAGGAACAAAAGCAGGAAACGTAAGAACAAACAACAACCTGAACACTAAAGCACTCAATTATAAAGATTTAAAACGTATTATAAGTATTATAGCAGAAAAGTATGGTTTTATAAATTGACATTAAATTATAAAATGAAAACATATTTGCAAGATGTATGACATTATTAATGTTGGAAATGAATCACAGTCAGTTCATTGCATCTGTTTATGCATTCATCAATCATGATGTCTGATTCATGTACAAATGACTCCGAGAAAAAAGAAAAACCACGATTCAGTTTCAAATGGAGTAATTTATCAGTTTAAAATGATAGCATTTACTGCACCTCTATGTTGATTTAAGTCTGATGACTGTGTGAATAAATCAAATCAATAATGTAACAACCCAAAACAAAAAAAAAATAATCTCCCAAACAAACCATTCAAGATATAGGTCGCTCTCTATCCATTCATTATTTAGTGTGTGAGAGTGTGTGTATGTCAAACACTGAGAGTCCGTACGTGTGTGTGTGTGTGTGTGTGTTTTTTGCTGGAATGCGGTCGCAGGAAGTCACACACCTCAACACAATCGTTTGCAGAGCTCAGACATGACAAACACTGAGAGGCCAGACTGGAATTCTGCACAAGGGCACAGAAATGCTTTCGGCAGATGATGGTAAACTATTGCAGCTTCAGCCGTGTGGCTCATGCAACCGTCAAAATGGCACGCTAACACAATCAGCTGGCCTCCTTCAATTAAACGCAGATCTAGTTTCAACCTCCCATGAGTCTTGGAAACACTCCATGAATATGATGTGGACTAATTAAAGGAAACTGCGGTGCTCAGGAAGAACGAGCTCAGAAAACACACAGGTGATGCCCGTCACGATGAATGCGACGAGAACAATGTGAATCAAACACAATGTGCTGCATGCGACTGAATCCACGGAAGATGCTGTTAACGGCTGTGTGGCTCAGGATATCCTCTGCGTCACCAGTCAAAATAATCTCCATAATGCTCATCCTGCTCAGGGGGCGACGGTCAATGAATCCGAACTGAACACTGACAATGCTTTCTTTCTCCGAGAGGAGCTTGAGCAATGCAGTTCATCTGATTTCAGACGTTTTCTCTCGTAAAAATCAATGAAAACATAATAGCAGCTCCGTACATTTCAAACCAACTCATGCAAACAAGCACAAAGCACTCGTATGAATCATTCATTTCAAACACAACTATCCCAAAAACATAGACAACCCAAACCCATTTAACAATCGTGCATCTTCATTTGTGTACATTTATAGCACTCATGTAACCAATTATTAAATATTTTACATCTGATTATAACTAAAATAAATGAGTAAATAAAATGTTAAAATGTTTTGTATAAAATATAAATGGAAAAGTTAACTAAAATACAAAAATAAATATATATATAAACTAGTTTAAACAAATAAAAAAAAAAAAAAAAAAAAATACATACATATATATATATATATAAACTAGTTTAAACATTTTTTTTAAATACAAATGGAAAAGTCATGCATATATAATCTTTTCATATGTATGCATGTATGAATTTTCCTGATATTTCCAAGTTTCACGAGCGTCGGATCCCTAATACTATCAGAGCTACTTATTATGTGTCACACAAGCATCTAGGCGTCTCATATATTGGATTTTTGTGGGATTTGTATGATAGTGGGAATCTGGAGTTAATCCCATATTATATGTGAGCACTGCTGCCCCCATCAGGACACAACATACAGAATAAACCACTCAGCTTACTGAGATCAACCACATAACTACATGCACAAAATAGAGTTTAACTCATCAGAAAGTCACAGTTTGTACTACTCATGGTGCATATTTTAAAACGACACTGAAGTCATTCATAAAAACAAATTAAACTGCGTCTAATGCGCCGCTGAGGTCTTGGTTGCTACAAAACCATCTCAAACACAGATGGATCTCATTTACTAGCACATGCACTTTAGGAAAACAAGTTTAAAAAAACCACAATCAACGCAGAGCAAAAGTGTCTGTGTGTGTTTGACTGCTTTGCATTAAAAAATAAGATTATAGAATAACTAAAGATAAAAATAGCACAAAGGCATGTCTTTCTCTCTGTGTTTGTTATCTAGTTAAACACGGTGACTGACGGAACGCAGGAACTAACTGATCAGAAAACTAAATATTCACACAAAAGCGTTACTGTTCATATACAGGCTACTACAATATTCAACCTGTTTATATGTTAAAAGAAAGTTATTTCTGAATGTCCTGTGAAATTCTTAAAACGCTTTTCGGTCTTTTGAACGTTCTGAAATAAGTTTAAACGTTTAAAAAACGTTTCAGAGAGAAAACACGTATAGATAATGTGTTTGTGAGAACATCTGTACGTTCTCGCAGACGTCTGGAGAACATTATTAAAGTCCAGATCACTCTCGCGTTTATTCTTAACTTCAGAGAACCTTTCAGAACGTTGGCCAGTGTTCTGAGAGCGTTCTCTGTTCGCTGGGATTATCTGTGGTACATGCAGAAAAAACAAACCGTGTGCGTGATATAATGTTCACTAAAACAGCTACACGGCGTTTTTGTTAGAAAATAACCGGATCACTAACCACTGCGCAACACAAAGGAGTTTTCTCATACACACATATTCTTCGGTTATTTCTCGAAAGATGTTTGTTTTAAACGAAATGTACCGAGAAACGATCTAACTGTTCCTCAGAAGAAGGAGAAGTCGGTGTGTTCGAGTGTCTGAGGGAAACTTTGGGCTGTGGCGACAGAGAAATACAGACTCTTTCTGACACCAAACGCGTCGCAGCCGCTAATTTGCGCAAATGAAGTAACTTTCTGAAGTTGATGTGCTCCGTTGCGCGACTGAGCAGAATCTCAGCGGGGGTCTTTGGGAACAACCGAAGAGCTTACCTTGGGATTCTTGATCCGTTTCGGCTGAGATCACGAAAATAACGGAGGAAACGAGAAAAGCCGTTAAAAGTCTCCGATCCATGACGGGAGTCTCGCGAACGCCACCCCGCGCTCCTCTCGCGCCGAACCGAAATTATTCCCGTTTGTCTGAGCAGCCGTTAACGGTACACCCCGCTCAGCGTCTCTGGACTAGTTGAACTCAACTGTGTCTGTCCGTTCGTTACCGACTTTAGGACCGCCGCCGGAGGAGCGTGACGTCACCGCGACGCAAGCAGAGGGGCGTTTTGTGCCGTCGGTCTCCGGTGGAGTTTAACCGTGCGCTGCGCTCCGCTCCTCCGCGTGGAGAGACTTCAATGCGTTTAACGGGGGAGTTTCCTCAAACCAGTTGCGCTGTATTGGAGGAGCGAGCGGATCGAGCCGAACCGAACCGAACTGAGCCGAGGTTTAGTTCGTTGGGAACTGTGGGGATGCGATGCGTAAATACGTAGAGCGCGCGCGGAACGCAACAAATGACTCTGAACGCGAGCAGAACTCCTGCGGATCTGCGTTCATCAGATCTGAGACACAAACTCTGTGTGTGTGTGTGTGTGTGTGTGTGTGTGTGTGTGTGTGTGTGTGTGTGTGTGTGTGTGTGTGTGTGTGTGTGTGTGTGTGTGAAACGCAGGGAAACTTTACAGGTTTCGGGTCCGCAAGGGTGCGCCAGAGGGACCGTCCAAAATTATTTCCAGGACAAGAGTAAAAATTGAACAATAAATGCAATCAATAATAATATTGAATAAATAACTATTGATGCAAATGAATTAGATTAAATAATATTTCGAATGAATACATTAGATTCTAAATAATATTTAGACATATTAATATAATTGTTTTGCTATACACACTATACACAAAATAAAGGTTCTTTAATGATACAACTTAGAATATTTCAAAATAATATTTTAAACATTTATAATATATTTTGCTATAGAAAAAAGCCATATAAATACATTTTGCTATAACTTATTCAGATTGAATTAACAATAAAACAGTACAGTTCCACGTGGAGGAAAAAAAATTTATGAATATTTAGAAAATATTCAAAATAACATTTAATATATATCTTGTTTTTTTCACTATGGTGAAGTCAGCTAAAATGGGCCATGTTTTGGGAAATTACTTATAGTGCCAAAAAATAAGCTATACATGAGATCTAATGATATTTTTATAAATAAGCATGGCTTATATATATATATATATATATTTTATATTTTTTAATATATTTTTTTATTTTAGGTGAAAAAGTATAACTATTTATATAATTCTTTTTTTTTTTTAGTATGAGCAGGTACCTTTCTTGAGTATCACGGCACAACATTCAGGTAAAAGCGGCCGATATTCATTAAATACAGCACAGGTACCTTCGGCTGAAATCATTTTATTTTCAACAGTAAATATTATTGTCTTTATTGTGCCATAGCAACAACACCACAAATGTGTTTCATTAAATAGAAAGTTGAGCGAATATTTCATAAACAGTGCAGTTAAAAATGACCTGATCATGTGCAGGTGTGTGTTTCTGTGCGTTGGTGTCTTTTGTGTGCATATGTGTGTGTATGCTTGTCAAGCATTTTGTTAAAAATTAGAACATATCTGACAAAAAATAAAAAACACTTAAACATTCCCTTTCTCTTCTCTCTTCTTGTCTCTCTGTTCTTTGCTTGTCCTCCTGTCATAATGTCTACAATGCGATTTTTTAAAGACTGTTAAGATTTGTATGGATACATATCCAAATAAACCTATCTTCAAAAAAAAACTCAGATAAAAATGTGTGTGTGTGTGTGTGTGTGTGTGTGTGTGTTCTGTGTGTTTGTGTGTGTGTGTGTGTGTGTGTGTGTGTGTGTGTGTGTGTGTGTGTGTGTGTGTGTGTGTGTGTGTGTGTGTGCTGCCCATTTTAGCTAAAATAGCCACTTCTTTCATTTCACAAAAATCAATTTTTTTTTTTTAAATGAAACTTTTTTTATTTGAAAGAGCATGTCAAAGCCTTGTTCATAAACCTTTGCTTTGTTGGTAAGCTTACTTATAATTGCTTTAGTGCCCTTATTAATGATGAATGAAAGTCAGGTCTTTATACGAGACACTCTGTATATGAGATGGCTTTTGAGTTTTAGTACATGTTCCTTTGCACGAGGATGATCATATCTGTGTTCATCTAAAACACTTTCTTGTTCTTTGTTTAATTTTGCATGAAATGAGCTCAGTTCTCTGGGAAAACGAATATGTCCAGTCCTTCTTTGTTTATTGCTTTTCATGTAGTTTAAATGTTTCTAAGCAGCACTATGATATTATGATTCTATATTCTGTTTAATCTCTTCCATCTTTATGGAGACTTTATTGGGGCTAGCTGTTATATTTACAGCTACTATTCATCCGTTTTTTAATTTTAAATTCAGACATAAACTCTTAAATTTTAATTAGAAGAAAAAATGTCACAATATGAGCCTGCTGCAGGAAGAATGATTTTGAAGTTTTTTGAAGTTCAGCCTGAAGATATAAAGATATAGTTCATTAAAGGTGTAAAATTACAACATGTAACACTTGTTACAACTTGCCCTGCCCCGATGTTTATCTAAAGTACTCCAGAGAAGAGCTCTGGACTCCCGTCTGAATGTAAATGTATGTTATTGTGTTACTGATATTACACTAACATGATACTTCTGTTTAGAGGACAGATTCCCCATAGGTCTGACCATTTATGCAACTGGACATGGACTGGATGTGATATGGCCCTTGGGACAACTAGCCCCGGTGTGCTGTTTGTAGTCTCAGCTGCTGTGTTTGTTGCATGATGAATCAATAAGGATTAAAGAGGGCAAGATTCACAAACTCTTCTCATGTAACACAACATTCATCAAACATTTGTCCCGGGAGTTAACAGACCCTCAGTATCCGGTCTGGACCCTCTGACCCCTGACTTCTGACCCTTACAGCTCTTCACACACAAACGATGGAATCATCTCTCTTATTCTATTCCTATTTTTAGAAAAATGATGAGCAAATAAATCTTTTTTTGACATGATTATTCGTATGCAGTCCTGTATATAAATATAAATTTTACAAATGTAGGAATTTCTTTAAAACTCAGTTTTGTATTATTTTAGTGTTTTCATGACTTTACTATTTTTTTCACAAATATAAAAAAAAAAAACATAAAAAAAAAAACAATGATTTAAAAAAAAAAAACCATATAATAAAAATTTTAATAACAAAAAAAAAATAAATAAAAACAGAAATACAAACAAAAAAAAAAAAAGAAATGTAAACAAAAAACAGACAAAAGGATGGTAATTATGAAAATAATAAATAAATATGTAATTGTTAACACATAAATGTAAAAGGCTAAAATGTGCAAATGTGTGTGTATGTACGTGTTTGCATATATATATATAAAATAATTTTGTTTACCAAAAAATATATAATTAATTATTATAAAATAGTTTTATTGTGTGAAATAAAATACGCTAATTAAAACAAAATTAAAAAAAGTATATATATATATATATTTATATATATACTATTTCAGCTCGGCAACATTTCTCATTTTCATTTAGTTTATCTTAATAACTTTAACTAAAATTAAAATGTAGAAAAACTATAAATAAAAATAAAAAAAAAAAAAAATAAAAAAACAAAAAACAATTCAAAACAAAAACTAAAACAAAAATCAAAAAAAAAAAAAAAAATTGGTATTAAAAACATTTAAAAACTATAATTGTATCTCAATGAAACTCTCAATGCAGATAGATACTTTATAAAGTGATGCACCATTATTCTAACATATGAAACATGGTTATAATACAGAAGGTGGATGTGTCTGATCTCTTGTGTGTTTATGGGAAGCATCGCTGAGTTGCACGCTTGTCTTCTGCTGACCGCAACACTCTCGTTTGTGAAGCTAAAGCACTTTTTAAAAACCGCATGAGCTCTGAACACGTGAACATACATGTGCAGATTACACATACTGACCGTTTGCTTAGTTCCAGACTCACAGACAGAGACTGGTCAGAGACAGGGGTTATGGTCTAAATATTTAATAAACTGTTCCATTTAAAAAAAAATAAAAACTCTGACTATTATTTGATATGTCAGGGTCAATTAGAGTTCAATATTAGTCACATATTACTGGAGTCCTGAGGAACTGAGAGACTGTGTGATGTCAGAAATGCACACTGATGCTGTAATGTGTTTGATGAGGGTGAAGCAGGACTCTTTTGGAGATCTGGAGAGCAAAAGCACATAAATGCCTCTATATTTATACCCCTAAATTTAAACTAAACAATAGAAATTAAACAATAAAGAAAAACACACAACAAAACCATCATACTCAGTCGCTCATATTCAGAGCGAGACAAACAACCACAGCTTTGAGCAGCTAGCAGCTGTGTGCGGATCTCCGGCCTCAGTTTGGAAAGTTTTCTGTTAAACAAGGTTATTCAATTTAAAGCTGGCACGGTAATTGAATTTCATCTGAGTTTTGGATGTGGAGAAACTCGGTCTGTTCCTCCAAACATCTGCCCTTCTTTGTGTGTGTTTCTGAGGAAGGAAAGAAGTTCTAGCAGCTGTTTGTGTAAAGCAGATCTTGTCTCCCGGCACTGAAGTTTGGCAACAAGGTCACGATTTATGTATTAAATATATATATATTATTCAATTAAAAAGTGCATGGATATCAATATTAATTATATATATATATAAAAGGCTCGTGTCGATTAACTTCATTTCACAGAGTTTTTAAAACAAGTCAAACACACAGAAACTCGGTCTGTTTTCTCCAAACTGTGTGTGTGTTTGTGGTGCTTGACCCTTGGCCTTTTGTGTTCACTTCACGTTTCTGAGCAATTGACTTCTGTGTTTTTGAAGACAAACTGATAAGGTGTTATCTTGTAGGATTATATCGGTCCACTGAAATTCCTAAAGCAGTGCAACAATCAAGATATATATATATAAATATATTATTCAAAAACAACATATTACCTCACAGTGTGTTTCCTTAACATCTGTCACGACACACAAACAACAACTCAAAAAACCAAACAAAATCAACTGTTTGTCTGACATTGACGCTCCTGTTTCACTTCACAGCAGATGCATTGACTTCTGGGAAATATGTAAGACAAACTGATAAACATCAAACTGTCTGTGATTACAACATTCCTTTATCATCAGTACATATATATATATATATATATATAAAACATACAGCTTCAAAAAAAACATTGTCCACTCGTGTGTCTCTCTGTGGGTCTCGTCTCTCGAGCCTCTCCGTCTCTCTCTGTCTCTCTCGTCTCTAATGTGTGAAGTGTGTGTGTGTGGTGTGTGTGTGTGTGTGTGTGGTGTGTAGTGTGTGTGTGTGTGTGTGTGTAGTGAGAGGGTGTGTGTGTGTGTGTGGTGTGTGTGTGTGTGTGTGTGTGTGGTGTGTGTGTGCGTGTGTGGATGTGAGTATGTGTGTGTGTGTGTGTGTGTGTATTTGTGTGAGTGTGTGTGTGTGTTTGTGGTGTTGTGTGTGTGTTGTGTGTGCGTGGTGTGTGTGTGTGTGTGTGTGTGTGTGTGTGTGTGTGTGTGTGTGTGGTGTGTGTGTGTGTGTGTGGTGTGTGGTGTGTGTGTGTACAAAAAAATGGGTGTGTGAAGGTGTCTGGGTGTGTGTGTGTTGTTTTGTGTAATGTGTTGTTTGTTAGTTTGTTGTGTGGGTTGTGTGTGTGTTTGTTTTATTCGCATTACAAAGAAACAAAAATCTATCTGCAAAAAATCTGAAGGTTTTAGGGTATAAAGTTTGTTTTTGTAATTTTTATTAGTTTTAGGGTTAGGGTTATTAGTTTTTTTTAGTTTTAGTTATTCGCATTACAAAGAAACAGCTGGTAACAAACTGAATTAAATGTGAAATTTTGAAGCAGAAATACTGAAATAGTATTTTCTAATTGGGAAAAACGTGTGTGTATGTATATATAATATAAAATAAAATGCATGTATTTCGTCTCTTTTAATGATTAAATAAAAAATAAAATGTTATGAAATAACATATATATATATATAAAACAAAGAACAAGGAATGGACCAAACTTGACATGCTTCATGTGTTTCTGTGTGTCAGATGTGTTTGATTTTAACAGGCTCTTTGAAACGTATTTTAAAGCACTTTGTGGAAATACAGCAGGAAACCTGCCGCTGATGATTACAGTATTTCTGTACGTATGGAGCAGAAGTTGTTCAAGGCTGAAAACGTCTCTCACATCTATTCATGGACAACACGAGCGGCCATATCAAGCCTAATAGAGAGTATAGAGAGACGAAGGACAACAATTCACTTCAGTTATCTCCTTTGTGCTTTCAAAGAGCATTTTCCTTTTAAAATCACAGCTTTCCATTTCCAGACATACGGTGCAGGGTTGAGTTCAGAAGCGCAGATGTTTTGATCAGGTCACTGAAGAGCTCCTCTTTCTTCCCCTCATCTCTCGAGTTCAACATGCTCCTCCTTCACCACAATTTTATATTGATTTCATTTTTATCAGTCAGGAGTACAGAGCACAATCAGAGAAAGGGCTCATGGGAAATCAGTGTCTGGCTTTTATAAAGCGTTCCTCGTGTTATACGTTCACAGAGAAGAAGCTGACAAATGCCATGGGAGTAGAAATACACAAAAACATCACATAATGTTTCAATGATTCTAATACTCACAATCTTCTGTGGTTTAAGAAATACTTTCTTATCTGTCTATCTGTCTATCTATCTATCTATCTATCTATCTATCTATCTATCTATCTATCTATCTATCTATCTATACTGAACATGCATACAAGCCGAGTCAGAAAGTCAACTTTATTTCTAAAGTGGTTTATACAATATAAACTCTATCACAGCAGCTTTACAGTAGTATTAAAAAATCTCATTCTGCAGCTCAAGTCAGTTCAGTATTGATTCAGTTCAGCTGCAGAACTGTGTAAAGTTCATCAGTCATATACTGTGTATGTACAGTGTATATGTGCATATGTATGTATAGTGTGTGAGAGTGCTCCTGTTCTTCACTGCGCACTACACGAGAGAAGTGTTTTATATTTTTCACATCTGTGTGTAGTTTGGTGTGTAGGTGGCTAATTATTTTATGTTTGTGTGTGTCAGAAGAGTCACGGTTTTTAAAGAAGTGTTTGCTTTTGCGAGATCTATGTTATGTTTTGTGGTTTCCTGTGTAGAGTTTTCAGAAATGGAGCCGTAGTTTAAAAAACTGTGTGTAAGCTTTTTGAAAAAAATCTGTATTAAATATTTTAATTTCTAATGACCCCAAAATGCACGTATTGATTATGTATCATGATATACAGTCTGAATATAATACAATAAAACACCTTTTTCTTTAGGGCATTTTAGTATTATTGATATACTGTACTATTATAGTTTTTGATTTTGAATTTAAAAACAAAAAGTTTACTCCTTTCATTTAATTTTGGTTAAAATTGTATTAATTTTGTTGTTCTGTCATTTTTATTTGTTTTATTGTGTGTGTGTGTGTGTGTGTGTGTGTGTGTGTGTGTGTGTGTGTGTGTGTGTGTGTGTGTGTGTGTGTGTGTGTGTGTGTGTGTGTGGAGAGATAGATTTATTATTTTATTTTTATTTATTTATTTATAAGCTTTATTTTTGGTTTTCGTTATTTTTTAATGAAAGTTGGTGCTGAAATAAAAATAAGCAGT